>NW_026897919.1:0-40069 GCF_033153095.1 Gastrolobium bilobum | reverse complement strand
TCCATCTTTCCCACATACACTTCTCCAATTCAAATTTTTTGGAGTTTCCTTTCCAAAAAGAGCTAGCTGTGCAAGGGCTCGTACAGCTTCCTTTGCTGATCCAAATAACAGCTTGTCGTGTGACAATGATGTCTTACGGCATTGCAAACTGTAAAGCTCAACAGCATTCTGGCCATGCATTAACCAATCAACAGGAGCCACATTCACTGCCTCTGCACAATTGAAAGCCACAATTGAAGCCAGAGTGGTATGCCCTTGGAAAGGTAATAACAAATTCCCCAGAATGCTGAACAGTACGATACACAGGAACTCCCTCAGATTTATGAATTGAAGGAGATAACTGAGTAACCTGCTCAAAGAAGAAAATCATAACCATTAAAATCAGAATAAAATTCGCAAACTTAGAAGCTATGTACTGTACATAGAATGCTAAAATATCTAACACTTCTATAAGAACTGAACACATGCACTGGGGACTTCTGGATATAAACTAGGGTTATCATTATTAGTAGAAATACAAATATCAAAATTCAGCCAAAGGAGGGAAAGGTTATAGACACATTGATATGAGTGAACATCACTGCAGCAATAACAGAGCTGAAAGTTTATGTTCATACAGCATGCATCATAAGGGATATTTGTCATGAGGAACCATCAAGTCGTTAAGATGATGCCAACTCTCAGTCACCACTTTTTCCCAAACACACTAGCAGCATAGTTGGTCAGAATCTAAAGTGAGCTTCAGTTCTTAGGGATAATAACTGATAATTTCTCTCTCTTACTCATAATTTAATACCTAATTACTATAGCTTCCACTTTACATTCATACATATAAAGGGATCTTACACCAGACTGATTACACCTTCAACCGATCAAAAAGTTATCATGATTATAGTTTTCTTAACTTCCATAAGTGCGTTGAGCATTCGTAGCACTCTGCACCCATAGAATATATGTTTTGCATCAACAAAAATCTCATTGCATTCATGAATTCTCTATGTGGAAACAACAAAGTATCACTAAAGCAACCAATAACTCAAAATACTAGTCAAAAATTGAAAGCAATAAGGAAAGTACAAGTTGTAGCATTCTACCAGTTCATTGAGTAGATTTGGTTGTTCCTCAAATAAATCAGGCAAGTTCTTCCTCATTGAATCTTCAAAAACCGAAGCATGGCATCCAGGTACTCCATACCATACTTTTGGGTCACCCCAGTGCAGATAATTAAGCGAATAAAGGTGATGATCCTCAACATGCTGTTCCAATGACAGTGTGTTATCTTTCGAGAAAATGTTAGGATTTGAAATGAAAGAAATGCAAAATTCAAGACCACGACATATTGTCATGAATCAACTATCCCAAAAACTTAAGTTGCGAAGACACATGAATGGTTTTATATTACATTTCTAACATGTCTCCTCACACAAAAACCATTTCGGGTTGAAGCATGGCTAATCGACCAGTCCACCTACCTTGTACTAAATTTCCTTTTTTAATAGAAGAATGGAGGCAATAAGGATTGAATTCAAGACCACTTGGTTTTAAAGGATCTAATACTATATCATGAACCAATTATCCCCTCTATAATCTCTGTTACTTCTAGATATTTATTGTGTCATTTATACTTTTAACAAAATTATAAATTTTCTAAAATAAACAACGAAAGTTAAAAGTTTCAACCCATCTTTCATGAAAATTAACTTAAACTCATATAACACTCTACAAAGAGATACATACAAAGAATTGAGGCAAAATGAAAATTGGTAATATTCCATGTCAGTCTTAAACTTTGCCTTTGACATGGGAAAAAAGTAATTCTAACCACTTACCCAGCAAAATGATGAAAAGCACATGCCAACATACAGCCATGGCACTAGAACTCCTGAGATGTCGCTTCCTTCAAAACTTAGTACAGAACCTGGCAGTCGCGGGAAGTTATTTAGATTCCATCCAGACAGGGCATACTGATCTGAATCACTCTTAGTTAAGGATGATGTCTTAGGAAAACCACTTCCAAGTGCTCCAGTTTCCAAGTCAGCTCCATAATACACCTACAATATAACAAAATAATATGTATACTATTGCAAAATTATGTGACAGTAAAGACCAACATAGTTGTCAAAAAGCGATGATTAATACCTCAACCTCATCAGTTGGTTGCTCAATTATTCGCCAGTATTCACCTTCAATTTCCGCCTCAGAGGGCTCCCCTCTCTTTTGGTGGTTACTATCACTAAGTTTTCCATCTTCATTGGTATCTTTCAAACCAAAGTAGCATTCCTTAAAAAAATTAGCATATTGCTGAAAGTCTTTAAGCGTGAAGTCCAACCCTGATTGAAATCCAAATTTCTCATCAGATTCAGAAGCATTGTTAGCTCCAGAAGCTGAATTGGCAAGACTCCTGCATGTGCCTGTTTTGGAGTGCTTTCTCCGTTTTCGTTTTTTTCCCCTACTTTTTTTCCTCATAGGTTCCCTATTTTGAAGTAAATCAATATACTGAATACGGGTGGGAAATTTTGCATTTTCCCACAGATCCTTCTCCTTAAGAGGGCAAGGTGGAACCCAGCAAGGTGGAGGGACAATCCTACATATGCCATAGGGTTCAGCATGCGGACGTATCTTTGCTATGTAACCGAGTGTATCTTCAAACTCCTAAATAAGAAGAGTAAAAATAAGAAACCAAAATTACCCAAAATACAATATGACTACCACAAAAGCAACAATATGAAGATGGTAATAATAACAAGTACTTCAACAGTCGGATAAAACACAGGTGCTTCATCAATAATAGGCCGACATGCTTCAACTGGATCCCATCTAGCTGATATCTGCAACATGACAACAATAATCAACATATGAAAACAGAATAGACAAAATCAAATCTCTCTCTCTCTCCCCCTATTTATATAATAATCATTCACTAACTTTTAAAACATTCTTTTCTTCTATACTACAAGAAATTTGTTTAAAAAACCTAATTTAATCATCTGAGTATACCATTATTCTTTGAATAGGATGGAATTAGATGATTCAAGTTAGACTCACCACATGGTCATCAAGATAAGTATTGATTGCTTGTTATTTTGAACACTCATACTAAAGAAGTTTATCTATTTTGAGAAACGGAGGGGAGGGGAAGAGGGGCAGTAGAAAATACCTAGAAAAAATTAAAGTACATGGTGTTCAAATGTTAATTCCATTAAAATTTCAAACAAGTGGTTCCTATTTGATCCGAAGAAGAGCAAGAAAAATACAAAGTATTGTTCATGGATCGTCAAAGCATTAAGCATACTCAACATGGCAGACCATACTACATACCTTTTTACTTCTCAGACTGCCAAAAGACTCAAGTGCATTGCTATTTTTTAGCTTGGGCCTAAAAGGATTATCCTGAAAAATATGTAAGAATGCTAAATTTGTAAAAATTAGCAGCCTCACTAAAAGTAATCATGGATATTACAATCCAAATATTGCCAATGGGTTTGGTACAAACAAAACAGTTTAATGTCAAAGAGATCAAGCTGTAGCAAATAGAAAATATGAATGCGACAAATGCACCAAAAGTACGCCCAACAGCAAATTATATATGAATTTGAACACGAAAATCAAACTTTAAAATATAATAGATATAGTCATGCATTCATATTACAAAAACTCAAAATCATGAGTCAAATTCCAAAGTTCCTACTAAAAACAGAATAGTAACCCAATCACAGAATAAGTCCAATCTAATATCCCAAAATAAGTTATAAAAATTTAAGGTCCTTTGTTTGCTTATACTGGTTGGGTATTAGTAGCTGATACCAGAAACAAGTCTTATATTTGACTTAAGTTGCAAGGAGGACCTCTCTGATCACATAAGCTTCCTCAAAGAAATTTCCAGAGTTAGACGTAAACAGATTAGAATAGTAGCAGTCTAGACTCAGTAGAACAGCAAGATCGGAGAAGGCTCAGAATCAAAAGAGTATTGGGTTGTGCCATAATATAGAAACAAAAATTGTGTATAAAATGCAAAACCAAAACAGTGGCCAAACTTATGCTGAAGTTTTTTTAGGTGACTATTGCTAGCTTCATAATTTAAGGCATCAACAAATGAAATGTTAACTGAAGGATTCACAAAATTTGAGCTTATCATATTTGATAGTTCTAATAAGTTCTACCTCCCAACAGTGGTAAACACTTCAAAGGAGCACCTATGAGATTGGATACTTCCCCGTTGATTGAAAAATCAAGAATTGGAAAATTCAACAAACATTGAGAAGGTATTACCTACTATTTTTCATCCATGTGGGAGGTATCTAATGCAAATTTTTTAAATTAATTTAATAGTTGCTAGTTGCTACCCCCATCACTTCGGATAAGAAAGAAATTCCATAAAAGAAAACAGTGATTGAGGTCAAACATAACATTCACCAATCTAGGCTGAAGTTTTAACCGGAATCCTTTAGTAACAAAAAACATGACACCAAATAATAAACTTGAACTAAAAAAAAAGAAAAGAGAGAGCGAGAGAAAGAGATGACCATTGAAGATACTAATACCAGATGTAGGCTATCCCAAAAAACCAAACAAAGGAAGTACTATTCCACACCACCTAGATGAAAATTTCTAATCTTTTCAAACCCCATGAAAGAAAGAACCCATATAGCATACAAAAAAATATTAAGGGTTTAAGATATGAGTGAATTAAAAAATTGACATCATCCTTTTGAACAGCAGAAATTGGCTCATCAACTAAACTACAAGTGTTAAACAACAATAGCTCCTGCCAGCAAAAATGCAAGGTTGTAAGCAGAACAAGAAAAGAGAAACAAAGGATACAGTAACACAAGAATATGACAACAATTTTTCAAAATAAATAAACGAGGATGATAAGACCAACAGCAATTGTGATCCACAAGAACAGAGGATAGAAGATTCGAACAGAGGGGCATGATATATATATAAATACTCCAGACATGCATAAAATGAGCTTCAGAAACAAAGACATAATCATACATTGCTAGGGTTTGAAAAACCAACCTTTAGGGCATCAGATTCTGCAGCCAATTTCGACTGTTCCATTTAATGCAAGATTATGGTGAAAAAAAGGCTAATTGGATAAGTATTCCTGCAACAAAAACCAGATACCCTTTTAACTAACATCATTAGAGTCCACAAATGATAAAGGAGACACAACCCAGAAACAGTTTTGTACTTCTCTATTATCAAACTAACTGAACCAAAAAAGAAACCATCAAAACAGCAAAAGGGAATGCAAAAAAGAAGAAGAAAGAAAGATAGAAATTAAAAAAAAATATGAATGCAGAACATCAAAATACCCACCCAATGCAGCAAAAGATAGTTCGGTTGCTCCCACGTTCTGATTGCGTACAAAGGAATTAACCCAAGAAAATTCCTATAGAAATCAACAGAGTGAAGAAAACCTAAATGCAAATTCAATTTGCATGTGTATGCAAAATTCTGTGAAACCCCAAGGTAAATAACCCACAAATTGCTAAAAAGGTGTAAAATCCTATGAATCTTGGAATCAAATACTTCCTGAAATAAAAACAATTAAAAAAGAAAAATAGAAAAAAGGATTGACCGGGTAAAAAACTTTAATTTATCTTGACAGGTGGACTGAGAAATAAAATTAATTAATAAATTAATAAATAGAAATAATGGGAAAGATATAGTTCCATATATAAAAAAGGGGGAGTTAATATGTAATTTAACTTAATTTATTTGTTTACCCAAAAAAACAATTTTTTTTTCTATTATCTTTTTTTTTTAAACCATTTTTTTTCTATTATCTTTAAGAAAATACAAAGACGCTAAACAAAGGAAAGGAAAGTGTACCTGAGGCTAAGATACTACTTTGAAAGACGTGTAGGTGTCCCGTCTAGGTGTACTTGCTTCTGAACTCTGTGACACTATTATTATAATAGTTGTTTCTATTATTTAAAATTTAATTATTTTAAACTATAATTTGTTTGGCTTGGCATTCTTATCTTAATGCATTTAATCAAATAGATAAAAAAAATAAAAAAATTCTTATGTTGTAGGATATCTCTTTTTCATGTTATCGAGAGTTCGTCATACGTGTAATGATTTTTTTTGTTTTTTTTATTTTTTATGTGTGGGCCTCATCATGAATTTAAGTGTGTAAAAAAATTTTCTCCTCTCCAATAACATGAAAAAAGCATTGCCCTAAAAAAAATTAAAAACAATTCGTACAAAAATTAAATAAAATAAATAAAGAATCAATAAAAAGTGAAAGATAAAAATAAAATAAAATAAAAAAGGATAGAGTTAATGTAAGAGAGAAAGAGGGTCAAAGGTGAACCCGCTCTAACGCACGCAGTATTAACGGAAAAGCGGTGAAACAAACAAACCAACCAACCGCATGCCTACAGGCCATAGCAACATTAAACAATCACAATAACGTAACTTTGTCTCTCTCTAGCTCTACTTTTCCGTGGGTCCCGACTCTGGTTCTCTTATCTACTCTTTGGGCGTTTTGACCACTATAGTTTTTTTTAATAATTAATTATTAAATTGATTTTATTTATAAATTATATTAAAAATTTAATCTCTTCAGAAAATATAATACCAATTTGTTCCTATTTAACCGTTGACCAGGAAGTCTATCCGGGTATTTTTTAAAAATTTATGTCTCTCCGGGTAGGGAGGGATGTACCCGGGTAAATCTCGACCAGAAATCCCAAAATCGTTCAAATATTATCTCAAAATTGTAACAGATTAAGAAGAAAATAAATACTAATTCAAAAATAAATAACTTTAAAATAATTTCCAGAAATCAAGCAACGATGAAGCGTATTTATTGGGGCGCAATCAATGAGGATCAATTGTTGTGTGCATAACAACACATTGAGATGCCATAAATATTTGAAATAGTTGAGATAATATTCGAATAATTTTGGGGTTTCTGGTCGAGATTTACCTGGGTACACCCCTCCCTACCCGGGTAAATAATTCAAGCAATTTTTCAGATGTCAAGAACTATACCCGGGTGCACCCCTCCCTACCCGGGTATGTAAAAAATTTCAAAATATACCCGGGTAGGGAGGGGTGTATCCGGGTAGGCTTGATGGTCAACGGTCAAACAGGTGCAGATTGGTGTTATGTTTTTTGGGGAGGTTAAATTTTCGAAATAGTTTATAATGAAGGTCAATTTAGTAATTAATTATTAATAAAGGGTTATAAGGGTCAAAAAGCCGCACTCTTTATATATATAAATAGTTTTATCATTTTACATAAAAGAAAAAAATTTCTCATGTTACATATATAATATAATACATGAATGGGTCTTATTTTTTTTTTTGTCTTTTTTTTTTTTTTTTGGACCACACTTATATATTAAGTGTATAGCAAAAGAAAATTTTCTTATATAAAATCAGAAAATTAATCCTTATATATATGGAAAAAATGTTTATACTTTTAAATGACACAACTTATATCCTTTCACTCTCACAAAGAGATAGGACCCATACCTTTATTTTTTTTGTCAACTCTCTCTCTCCTCTTTTATCTATCTTTTTCTCTCTTTTAAAATGACACAATTTTATATCCTTTAAAATGACACACATTTTTCCCTATATATATATATATATAGATAGATAGATAGATAAGGTAAAATATTTCTCCAGTGATCATAAAACTATGTCGTTTTGAATTAATAAAGAGTGTTTCCATAATTTTTTTTTTATCATATAAATTTTAACGAAACACCTTTTATTAATTTTTCTAAAAGTACGAAAACATCATTCATTGATTCAAAATTACGTAGTTTTTGGGTCACCGAAAGTAACTTATTTCCAATGACTACATAAGTACTTGTGTGTGTGTGTGTCTATATATATATATATATATATATAGGGTAAACATTTCTACAGCCACTTTATATAAGGTTATCTACAGCTATCCCAAAAACTACGTCGTTTTGATTAATGAAGAGTGTTTCTGTGATTTTAGGTGAATTAATGAAGGATGTTTCTGTAATTTTATTTATTTATTATCATATACATTTTACTAAAACATCCTTCATTAATTTATTCAAAATTACAAAAACACCCTTCATTAATCAAAACGATGTAGTTTTTGGGATAGCTGTAGATAATCTTATCTAAAGTGGCTGTAGTAATGTTTATATATATATATATATATATATATATATATATATATATATATATATATATATATATATATATATATATATATATATATATATATGAAATGTTATACTTACTACATTTTTTCTTACTATCTCTTACTACCATAATAAAGCATTTAATATGAGAGATCATAACCATACAAATGTAGAAATAAATATAATATTTCCATTTTCTACAGTTAATTTTGAACATGAACTTTCTTTATCTCACCCAAAACGACGTAGTTTTTAGATTACTGTATCAATGCTCATATGCAATCATATTACAATTCATTTTGTCGTGTGTGTGTGTGTCTATATGTATATATATAGGGAAAAACATTTCTCCGACAACTTGAGATAAGTTTATCTCCGGCCACCCCAAAACTACGTTGTTTTATTTATTTATTTTTTCTTATGTTAATTGATTCACCTTTGAATGGTTATGATTCCCTTTTTCTCTCTCTTCCTTCATTATCATTGATGCATCTTTGTACGGTTATGATTTATTAGCCGGAGATAAAATTATCTCCAGCAAATTGAGAAACGATAAGCCCTATCCTATATATATATTTAATATTATACTTACTACATTTTTTCTTACTACCAAATCTTAACTGTTTCCGTCAATCTACTATTATGATTTATTTGAAATTAAT
The DNA here is from genome assembly GCF_033153095.1 of Gastrolobium bilobum. NCBI lineage: Eukaryota > Viridiplantae > Streptophyta > Magnoliopsida > Fabales > Fabaceae > Gastrolobium > Gastrolobium bilobum. The sequence goes on along the minus strand of NW_026897919.1, from coordinate 31,255 downwards.
AATTAATTAATAAGTGTGACCAATAAATTATAATCGTTAGATTGACATAAATCAACGGTTAAAATTTGATAATAAGAGGTAGTAAAAAAAAAGTACTAAGTATGACATCTCCCTATATATTACTACATTTTTTCTTATTACCAAATCTTAACTGTTTCCGTCAATCTACTATTATAATTTATTGAAATTTAATAAATAATTAATAAATGTGATCAATAAATTATAATCGTTAGATTGACATAAATCAACGATTAAGATTTGGTAATAAGAGGTAGTAAAAAAAAAGTACTAAGTATAACATCTCCCTATATATTACTATATTTTTTTCTTACTACCAAATCTTAACTGTTTTCGTCAATCTACTATTATAATTTATTGAAAATTAATAATTAATTAATAAATGTGACCAGTAAATTATAATCGTTAAATTGACAAAAATCAACGGTCAAGATTTTGTAATAAGAGGTAGTAAAAAAAGTACTAAGTATAACATCTCCCTATATATATATATCAAAAAAATATTTCTGCAGTTAATGTAGATAAGTTATCTGCATTTACTTCCAAAACGACGCCGTTTTGGGATTGAAAAATTAGAAAATTATAGTTATAAAGACTATAATAACCCTGACATAAATTAAAATTACAAAAACACCATGATTTCTGCCACAAAGCAACGTCGTATTGGGCTTACTGCAGATAACTTATCTGCAATAACTGCAGAAAAAGCGAACCCTATATATATATATATATATATATATATATATATATATATATATATATATATATATTGTAGAAGAATCCAATAACTCTCCAATTTTTTATAGATGCACCTAACGTAGAAGAAATATACAAAATTATTATTAGCTATATGAAATATTATTGCATGCTTGGATTAAAATTTACTGAAATCTCGAAAACACTGGGAATTACTGTCTACTCATGTTCTTTAAAGTTTATATTTTCATGCTACAATATTGAACATAAATTTATATTATACTTAAAAAGTTTACGAGTACCCTGTTCATTATAGTGATATTTTAAATTTCAATAAATTTTAAAATATAATTAACAAGTGTAATTAAAAAAACTGAAATTATTAGAATATGATATGAAAATCGGTATCATGCATGTACTGTACCTAGATTATTATGGAAAAAATTGTACGAATCCATTACAAAAGAATTAGCGTTATGCATGTGTCGTACGTATATATAATTATTTCAGAGAAAATTTGAAAAATATAGATAAAAAGAGAAAATTTTAAAATTACGCAAAAGATATATATATAATTAATTCAAAATATTTGAATTTAGGAAGAAAAAAGTTAAAACAAATATGCAAATACTCGAATTTAAGAAAGGATAAACTAAAAGATTATCTTAAAAAAAATTAAGAAAATCTTTAAGGAAGTTTTTGAAATAATTCCAAAAAGAACTATTACATAAAGATGAAGTCACGCGTCTTAAAAATAGATGAGAATTTTAATTTAAAAATAAAAATTTTATTTCATTGTATAAAGATAAATGAAAGAATACAAATAATTCAATCCAAAATTTAAAAACTTTAATTCAAGTGACACTAGTTAATTGTGTTAAGTTAAATGATAATGATAAAAATACTTAGCTTCCATAAATTTTATATTAAAAAAGACTAACATATAAATTTATGTTTCCGGCTTATCTTAATTGCATTGAAGTAGTCTAGGAGCTTTCTTTCTCTTTTCTTTGTCCCTTCCTTTCCTTTCCCATTTTATTTTTTTTAATTTATTTTTCTTTTCTCCTTCTTAGCCTTTGCTTGCTTGCTACCCAAGAATATGTCTGAACGCGTGACCTGAGTTTGCTTTGCTTCCTTTCCTATCTCACACGTTGGTCTTTCCCCTGTGCACAACAAAGAAATCGCATCTTTGATTTTTCAAACTTGGTTTTACTGTCACTCTCGTCCTTTTCTTGGGAAAATAATTACAACTTTGACATCACTTGGGATATTTTTTAAATAATATAATAACCTAAAAAAAATCCTATAAATGCCGGCATTGGGGGATTTCTTTGAAATTAATAATTGCACTTAGGAAGCATGTTACTTATATAAGTTGATAAAATAATGGTTAATTATGTTATTTTTCTTATAATTTGAGTAAACTTTTAATTTAGTTTCAAATGTTACTTTTATTTCAATTACATTATAAACACTATTTTTAGTATCGTCCTTTTTTCTATGACCGTCCATTTTGTGCGGCTGCTATGTTCATTAGGAATAACATTAAAACTTTAGTCATAAAAATAATATTTATCTTTTTTTATTATCTCTTACTATTAAATTTTAACTGTTAATTTTCATCAATTTAATGGTAATAATTTATTGACTCACATTTATTAATTAAGTATTAATAAATTATAATTACTAGATTGACGAAAATCAACGATTAAAATTTGGTAATAAGAGACCGTAAGAAAAAAGTAGTAAATATAACATTTCTCTTAAAATTATATCTACCTCTATCTTCTTCAAATTTAAGAATTAAAGGTTTCAGATGTAAAAACTTCAGTAAACTTTCCTACTATTATTGTAGTGTAAATGCAGCTTTGGTAATTATACCCTAGATAACTCAAGCTAAAAATTTTAGGGTTTCATATACGGAGCAATTATATAAAAAAACCCAAAACCAAAATCACAAGTGTCATATCAAATTTCCTAAGAATTGTATGCACTACCTAGAACGTCAGCCTTAAAAGAAAAACATATCATTTGCTTTCTAATTAAGCACACTTCAATATCTCAAAATCATTGTCCCAAAATTATTGACCCAATGGGTGCAGCTCAGCTGGTTACTTGGTGCTGAGTTAGTGGGGTTGGACATGTGTTCGATTCCCGCTGAATGCATTCTTGGGGAGGGGGCTGAACCTTTAGCCATCACTGACCCCCGCACTCCGGATTAGTCCCATAGCCGGCTCAAAGAGTCGAAGCTTGTGGGGATACTGAAGGGAGCCAACTCGCCTCAAAGAAATAATTAGAGTTGGGTAACTAAAAAAAAAAATATTCAATATTTGTGTATGTTCTCACTCCACCCAAACACAAGCACTCAAGTAAAACAGAGTCACGACGCCGCAATCTTCTTTGGGCCACCTAAGCCGCTAGTTTTATGAGGAAGCACCATCATTCCCTTTTCTATTATGTGTCTTTTCATTGTCCCTGACTTTAAACGACTAAGAGTAGATTGTTCACAAGTCAAGTGGATTGAAAAAAAAAAAATTAAATCGAAACTTGGGTCAAATTTTATGAAGGAAACTAAGACAATGTACGTAGGATGTGTATTGGGGCGGCCATTCGGATAAATGGGTAATGTTTGGATAAACATAAATACTTATTGATGAAATTTTTTGACGGAACAAAATTCCGTCAAAAATAGTAATAGATTTTTTATAAGAAACAATTTCATCAAAAATAGAAATGAAAATATTTTTAGTTGAAAATACAGACAAAATTAGAGAGTGAAAAAATTTATGTCAGTTATGGAAATTTCAGATGGAATTATTTTTCGTCTCAAATTTTGATGAAAACAATTTTTGAGCTAGGGAAAACTTTTTGATCACTATCAGCGAAGAAAATATTTTAGTTCAAAAATTTATATCGAAAATATCTTTTGTCAAAAAAAATTTTAAAAATAATTTTTGTCAAAAATTGTCACTGATAGTAACCGAAAATTTTTCCTCTCTAATTTCATCTCTATTTTCAATGGAAAATATTTCCATCTCTACTTTCGGCGAAAATTGACACAAATATTTCCATAAAAAATATAGGTGAAATTAGAAAGGAATTTTTTTTTTGGTAAAAAATTGAGACAAAAACCTATTCATTTTATATAAAAAATTGATTACTAGACTTAAAGAATTATTTACTTTTAAATGCTATTATGGTACAATTTTCACATTAACTTCCCCTAAATTCATTTGTTGTACAAACATATGGACATATTTGAACATTCACATGTGAAGGCAAATAGTTGATATCAACAACTAGAAATGTTGAAGTAGTGGAGGTAGTTAAGAGTATTCTTTTGTAAGTATACAAAAAGTTATGCTCAAATGCACTATGTGATAATGAAATTGACAACACATCAAAATGTTACTAATAAATATTTGTAATCTTGATAGAACAAAGCTCTAAACAAAGCGAGTTGTCCATGGTTAAATTTAACAATTCACTAGTAGACAAAGAAAGTCATCTTGTGCATCGATTGATAACTGCAGATTCTCCAGAATGTCGACATTACAATACCAGTTTGAGGCAGAGGACATGGCATTCCCAATCTATTTGACGATTGTCCGTCCGATGGCTAGAATGTGCATACCCTTATGCACAACTTGAACATGCACAATTATATACCACTTATGGAAAATACGTCCATTGTGCAAATGTTATGATGCGCTCTCCCAATTTGACTTAAATTTGTTACACCCACATATATGTCTTGAACATGCACATCCACCCAGGGGTGGTGGACCCTAGTCTCCCACCCCTCCCTAAAATTTGAAAAAAAAATTATATATACAAAATATCATTTTGATAATATTAGTGGATTGTTTATCTTCAAATTAAAAATATAAAAACCCCTAAAAAAAATCATATCCCCTTGCTTGTGTGCAAGGATGTATTGTTATCCGAAATGATGTTTTAGAGAAATTATTTTGACAATATTCATAGTTCCATAAAATGCACATGAGAAATTGAAACATGCAACAATACACAGTTAAAACGTATCATACGAAAATATATGAATATGACAAAGAAAAATCTGAGCCCAGTGTTAGACACTATGTTCTTAAGACAATATTTCCATCTCTATGGTGCCCAAGATTTGCGGACAACTGTCTCCCAGGATAGAACATATTACCTCTATTCTCGTGGCAGCACTTCCATGTAGAATAGCCTCATCGAACTCAACTTATGCCTGACTAATCACACTAGAGTAATGGAATGCAAATGCAAGAAGAAAAAACTCTCTAAAATTCTAACTCTATATATATTTATAGAAAATGTAAGGTCATGATTCAAAAGATACCTATTCGTCGACGAAATAACACATCCATTTGACACGAAAAGACACATTCATTCAACATGAAAAAACACATCCGTTCGACGATGAAAAGACATATTTTCAAATCAAACTTCGTATTCATAAAAAATAATTAATTTAAAATTAATCACAATAATCTCTCACATGAATAAGAAGTTCAACAATTGAGACCATATGCATATGAACATGAATGCAAAGTGCGATACCTCAGCAATAAACAATTGCATCGAGATAGGTAGAGGTCACCTTTAAACCTTCTCTAGTGAAATCTATCGGGTATACTCAGTCAATCGGTGGTCATGATGACTTGAACTGTCAACCTTTAACGTATACCAAGACAATAGGAGTCACACAATTGCTTCCCTAATATTGTTGTGCCCATTTTGGCCTTGGACACCTGTCTGGTTCTACGAGTGCTCTAGAGAATTGGCCTTTATTTATTCTAATAAAAGGGACCCTCACTTCACACTCACATAGGTGATTCATTGTGATGTAACTCATCTTACATCATCTGATCACATCAGATCAAGAAACCATTAAAGTCTAAATGTTTACCCTCATAAATACATTGTCTTGTCATAGGAATGAGGATGAGTTTAGAAACTCCACAGTGTTAATAGTCGATCATCACTTACTTGTCTCTTTGAACTTAGTTCATGGGATCTCCACTATCAAGGTAGAGTTACTGCAATGATCAACAATTGATAGGCCTTAAACCCATTCCTTTCGATAAATTCTCAACTAACTCTCTAGGAATCCCCTTTTAGACTTTACATAGTCAATTGTAATGATCCTACTCGAGAGTAGCTATATCACGGTATCATGTCTACGATGTATATGTATAGACTTACCATTATACATGACATTCCTGGCCCTTCCAATAGTAGCTTGGCTATCACAATATATACATACAACTGGTATGGTTTTGGCCAATTGGGAACATCTTCAATAAAATTATGAAGTCATTCGGCTTCCTCACCGGCTTTATCTAAAGCAATAAATTTTGCTTCCATGGTGGACCTTACAATGCAAGTCTGCTGGGACAATTCCCAAGACACGACACCCCCACCAAGGGTGACTAGAGCCGGTGATCTAATTTGCATCACAATATCCTTCAAATATAGCAAAATACTTCGAGAAATGCAAAGCATGGTCTTACCGTATTAACTCGTATATCCGAGACCTCTAACTTATAGACAAGGAATCAATATACACTACAATTAAGTTCAAATCCAATGAACACACAGCTCATTATCTTTGGTTCGATCTTAACCATTTTTGGTTTGGAATCGCAACCTTTGCTAAACACCCCTACACTTTAAGACAACTCAAAGCAGGCTTTCTACCATTTCATATTTCATAGGGGATGTTCATTGTCTTTTTGTGGAGTACTCTATTGATTATATAGTTTGTCATTAAAATGACTTTCCCCTACAAATTTTGTGGTAAACCAGACAAAGGTGAAAATAAATATAAAACATTAAATATGAGGAATCATAATCATACAAAGGTGAAAATAAATATAATATTTTCATTTTCTACAATTAATTTTGAACGCGAACTTCCTTTATCCGACCTAAAATGACGTAGTTTTTAGGTGACTGCACCAATGCTCATATGTAGTCACATAACAAATCATTTTGCCAATATATATATATATATGGAGAAAACGTTTGTCATTTTAAAGGACACTACTTTGTGTCTTTTTATATTGAACAACGTCATTTTGGTGCATATTTGATGATTTTTCACATTCTCCATTCTCCATAAAATTAGGAAGAGCGAGAAAATACAATAGAGAGGATGTAAAAATTCATCAATTATACACCAAAACAACTTTGTTTCATCTAAAATGATACAAAGTTGTTTCCTTTAAAATGACAAATATTTTCCCTGTATATATATAAGAAAAATAAGTTTTACATCAAATCTTAATCGTTGATTTTTATGTATTTAACTATTATAATTTATTGAAAATTAATAATTAGTTAATAAGCATGACCCAATAAATTACAACCATAAGATACACAAAAATCAATTGTTAAGATTTGGTGTAAGACTTATTATTCTTACACCGATGTAAGAATAACATGCCCTATACATTATGACCCAATAAATCTTAACCGTTAGATGCACAGAAATCAACGGTTAAGATTTAAGACTTATATATGATTAACAAGTCTTAAATCTTAATCTTAACAAGTCACATGATATAAAGACTTGTTATTCTTACACCGGTGTAAGAATAACAAGTCTTAAATCTTACCCGTTGATTTTCATGCATCTAACGATTAAGATTTATTGAGTCATAATGTATAGGGCATGTTATTCTTACACTGGTGTAAGAATAATATGTCTTACATCTTAATCGTTGATTTTTGTGCATTTAACGGTTAAGATTTTTTGGGTCATAATATATCGGACATGTTATTCTTACACTGATGTAAGTTGATCATCTCCTTATATATATATATATATATATATATATATTTACAAACTTTTTTTTTCCAAAGCCAACTATGTATTCCTGGAAATATATAGTATAATTTGTAAACAAAAATTTGTAAATATAACCTATATTATATATAATAATTAAGTGTTTGGTGTTTGTCATTTTAAATGACATAAGTTATGTCATTTTAGGAGAGAGATAGACACAGAAAAATGGAAATCATGGGAGAGAGAAGTGGGTGTTGTTTTAATTTAAAATTTAAATAAAAAAATTTCTGTGTTTCTCTCTCTCTTAAAATGACATAACTTTATGTCATTTAAAATGATGAACATTTTTCCCAATAATTAATTAATAAGTTTGATCCATTAAATCTTAATCATTAAATGCACAAAAATTAACGATTAAGATTTAGTGTAAGATTTATTATTCTTACACAAGTATAAGATAATTCTACCTCATATATATATATATATATATATATATATATATATATGGAAGGGATCTTTTGACTTCGATGTAAGGTTTAGAAGTCTTACATCCCCATCTCAGCCGTTAATTTTTGTCTATTTAAAGATGATAGTTTATTGGGCTATTTGACCATTTTGCCCCCCATTAATTAATTAATAACCATTTTGCCCCTGATTCAAAACTATCCATCAATCTGCCCCTCTTTAATCGATTAACTTGCATTTTTAATCGATTAAATGGTTATTGGGAGATTTAATCGACTAAATCTCCCTACTTAATCGATTAAAAAATCATACTGACTTGTTTTCCTTTGTTGCCTGTTGGGAGATTTAATCGATTAAATAGGGAGATTTAGTCGATTAAATCTCCCAACAACTATTTTTGCCTGTTTTGACCATTTAATCGATTAAAAATGCAAGGTAGTCGATTAAAGAAGGGCAGATTGGTAGATAATTTCGAATCATGGACAAAATGATTATTAATTAATTAATGAGGGGCAAAAGGGTGAAAAAGCCTAGTTTATTGACTTATATCAATTAATTAATTTTGAATAAACTATAACAGTTAAATGGATGGAAATCAACGGCAGAGAAGGGAAGTAGGACTTCTAATTCTTACGCCAGAGTTAAAAGATATATATATATATATACATATATATATATATATATATATATGGATAGGATCCTTTTACACCGGTGTCAAATTTAAAGTTTGACACCTCATCTGAGAGCCGCTAGATCAAAAAAGATCAATGGTGTCACATGCTTACAAATCAGAGTCATTGATCTTTTTTGATCTAATGGCTCTCAAATGAGTTGTCAAATTTTAAACTTTACACTGGTGTCAAAGGATCCTACCTCATATATACATACATAAATATATACATACATATGGGGCAAGATCCTTTGGCACCGATGTCAAACAAAAAAATTGACACATCATCTGAGAGCCGTTAGATCAAGGCTGATTAACGGTGTCACATGCTTACAAATCAGAGTCGTTATATCAAAACAAGATCAACGACTTTCAGATGAGGTATCAAACTTTTCTTTTGACACCAGTGTCAAACGATCCTGTCCCTATATGTGTGTGTGTGTCCGTCTGGTGTCCAGTCACCAGATATAAGGAGTTGTTCAGTCAAGAAAATTATAATCATACAAAGATGAATCATTGATGATAAAGGAAGAGAGAGAAATATAATATCCATTTCTGATTAATTAAATAAGAGAAATAAATATCCAAAACAACGTAATTTTGGGTGATAGAACGATCCAATGACATAATGTACAATAAACCATATATATATATAGATAAAATTATATATATATATATATATATATATATATATATATATGGGTTTTATAAGAGTTATGTTGTAGAAAAAGTGATTGTGTAATGTTATAGAGATTCGTTTTGCGTGTCGTAGTTTTTTCTTCAAAAAATGTGGGTCCCACAAAATGTTGTGTGTGTAGGAAAGTTTGTTGTGTCATGTTAAATAACAAATGCAAATCCCTATATATATATAGGTAAAATTATTTCTCCGACTACTGGACGCCTAGCAAGAAATCTTACACCGTTGATTGATTATGATTTCCCGCATTTAATGCTTTCACCTTCCTTTGTATAATTATGATTTTCTGAATTTATTTATTGGACGTCTAGCGGCCGGAGAAAAGTAAATCGCATATATATATATATATATAAGGTTATATTTACAAACTTTTTGTTTACAAACTATACTATGTTTGACCGATAATACACTCTTGAGTAGAGTATTATAGGTCAGATATAGTGTAATTTGTAAATTTGTAAAATAAAAAGTTATCAATATAACCATATATATATATATATATATATATATATATATATATATATATATATATATATATATATGTATGGGAAATAGATTTGTCCTGTTGCATGACCAAATCTTTTCATCCTACTCTAATATTAAAAATAGGGCTGCATCTTTTTCTTTTACAAATTGATGGGTCCCACGAAACTTGTTTCTATTACATGACACGAATTTGGTCCTGTAATAGGACAGATCTATTTCCATACACACACATATATATATATGGGATTTGCATCTATCATATCATATGATACAAAAAAAATTTCTACACACACAACATTTTGTGAGACCCGCACTTTTTGAAGCAAAAAAAAAAAAACTAAGGCACGCAAAATGAATCTCTATAACATTACACAATCACTTTTCCTACAACATAACTCTTATAAAACCTTATATATATATATATATATATATATATGGGATACTTTTTCTGCAGTCGCCGTAGAGAGTGTTATCTGCAGCTGACATAGAAAAGTGGGCCCCACAGCTTTTTAAAAAAAAAACAGGATCTGATTCCGTATCCTGACTTGTTGTATGTACAGCGGCTGCACAAATCATTTTGCTATATATATTGATCCACTTGTATCCAATGACTCACATTACTAAAAATTTAGAGCCCTTAGATATAAATGAGATCAATGGACAAGAATGAGAGTGTAACTTACACTGGTGTAAAATGATCCTGACCCTATATATATATATATGAGGTAGGATCCTTTGACACCGGTGTCAAATTTCAATTCTGACACCTCATCTGAGAGCCCTTAGATCAAAAAAGATCAACGACTCTGATTTGCAAGCATGTGACACCATTGATTTGCAAGCATGTGACACCGGTTTCAAAGAATCCTACCTCTCTCTCTCTCTCTCTATATATATATGGGGCGGGATCTTCTTACACCGGTGTAAGAGTAATAACTCTTACACTCAATCTTGACCGTTGATTTTTGCATATCTAACGGTTATAATTAATAATTAATTAATGAGAATAATGTAATTAATTACAGTCGTTTGATGGACGAAAATCAACGGTTAAGATTGAGTGTAACTGTTATTACTCTTACACTGGTGTAAGGTATATATATATATATATACTTGTGGTTATGTTAATAAGCTCATCCACCATGTCTACTTAATCTAACAATATAATGCCCTATCAAATCCTCTAACTTCTTTCCTCAAGTCTTCAATTGTAGAGGCTATCAAAATCTACTCATAGTTTCCCACTATCAATTTTCATGACTATAAAAATCATTTTATCTTTGAAGTTCTCACTAATTAAAGTCATCAATACATTTCTTTGAAAGTATCCAAATATTTTCTCGCTACAAGCTGTCAAAATATATTTATTTTTTATACTAACAAGGATACAAAGGAAAAAGTTGTATGCAGTCCAAATCTTTATTAAATTGTGTTACAGGTACAACTAGTTACATATATCAAACACTGACATTCAAACAGGAAAGTCAACATAGAAAAGAGTATGACCAAGAAAAAACAGAACACTATTCTTCGTATAATGATGTATTCCAATCAAGGAGCATGGTTAATACGATTTGGCTTGAGCAACTTGATTATGGACATCACTGTAATAATCAAGAGAAGAATGAAGCCAATGAAAGAGGTAATGAGGGCAGCACCACCTCGGTTGCAATAGGTTTCGAATTTGTCACATATCTTATCCCACCTTGCATGCGAATTACCATTCCTTCCCAATTCTGAAATGAATGTTGCCGCACCATCTCCAGCCGATGCCAGAGCCATAGTCATCTTCCCCCAAAAGTACAATCAATCAGTTTTCATATACATATTATAGTAAGTTAAATAGGAAACTCTTTGCTGAATTGATGGTTATGGTACGTAAATAAAAATAAAATATATAATTCTTACACTGATGTAAGAAGATTCGGTCTATATATATAGGGGTTAGGATTATTTAACACTAATGTGATTTACACTTTTAATTTTGATCAGTTGATCTCACACTTATATTTAACTGTTCAAGTTTTTTAGTTATATAAATCATTAGATTTAAGTGGCTCAATGGTCATGAATGAATATAAAATTTCATATCCTTATACTGATGCGAGAATAACCTATCTCTATATATGTATAATTCCTTACCATGTCTAATATTGCAATCAATGCAAACCGGAGTCCTTTGTAATCATATTGGGGTACTAATATATCCACTGCTATCATCATCAAGTTATGGATACTTGCATTTCCATTGGCTATCACAAAGAACCTGTATCACCACCAATAATGCTATAATATAAATGTGTAATATGCAATGCTAATTAAAACGTCAGATACAAAAAGAAAGGAAAATAAAATCGTAGATTAATAATTAAAAACTTACACAAAAGCTGGAGATTGGTTAAACTTTGCATTAAGAGTAGCTGTTACTGGGGTGCTACCAATAGTGGCAACTATTAAGCTTTTGGTCTCTTTGTTGAGTGCCATCACAAGTGTTGCAGATGCAGTGGCAAAAAATGCTACCACCCTAAGGGACAAAAGGACCCAATCCTTGTTTGGCTTTGTTTCAGGAACAACAATATTGAAACCAAGCTCTACTTTATCTCCATTTTCTGAGGCCATTATTGTGCAAACACTTACCAGAGTGAGAAATAAGTGATGATGATGCACATGGCTTTAGGTTGAGGGATGGTTATTATAGACGGGGACAGTGAAGTTGATCTACCATATCATTTGTTAAGTCTAACAAGCCATGTATACGTTCTATCAGTTAATTTCTTGGGTGGTATAACCAATTGAAAACTTCAGGTTGCTGTTGGTTGGTGAGAAATATGAAAGAACGTGCCAATATAGTCGATTTAATTTAATTTAATAAACTTATAATACTTTTTTATATTTAAAAATGAATAATAATCTGCAAAAAAAAAAAAAATTATATGTTCAAAAATATAAAGGAAAGTAAAGTTATTGTTCAAGAAATTCAACTCACAGGTGAAAGTTGGCTTGATTACTAGGATCAACTGTCTCGATAAAAAGTCTTGCATTTCATTTTTACTCATGTTACTTCATTGCTGATTTATTGACTTATCAATGAAGCAATTTTTTACTTTTTCTAAATTATTTCATTACCAAACCTTAAAATGAAACAACATCTTCTGATAAATGTCTCATAATCCTCCATTGTTTTGAGTCACTTCAAATGGGTTCTTATCATAGTGTAAATTAATACCTTAAGAACATCAAATTTTAGTCATTGAGAAAATAATTGAGGACGACGACGAGACATGTTAAATTTTTTAAGGAACAGATTTACTTTTGTCAAAAAAACTTCAACAACTATTTGAAGACCTCAAGTAATAAAGTGATAAGAAAAATTGTCGATCTAACGAGGACTGATGACCAAGCACTAATTTATCTATTTAACTAAAGTTGGATCGACCGTATAATGTTGGTTTGAGAATATTGTAATTTAATTAAAACAGAATTTGTAAACTTATTTTTTTTTTTTTTGTAAATTGTAAACTTATTTTTGGTTTCTAGTATTTTAGAAAATAAATTCAGAATTAATAAATCTAGAAATTGAGTTTAAGTTTTGTTGTAAATAATAGTTTAGAATAGTAGTATAGAAGTCCCACATCATGTATATCTCTTTGTATTTTCTTTCTTTTGAGTTATATAATAGACTCTCCGCTGTGTAGTTGAGACACACGGATTACTTATAAATCTCCTTGTTCTTGATATTCAATATGGTATCTAGAGCCTAACAAGATCCGCATCTTTTCGGTAGATCCACTGTCTACCGAGTAAAAATCTTTCCGAAAATTGTCACCATCGTCAGTTTCCAGCCATCGTCTGCCACCACCGTCCTCCACCGAAAAAATTTTCCGGCGACCGTTTTGATCAAAAAGTACATCAACGGACTCAGAAGAAGCCGATCTACCCAACGCCGCAAGACCCACCGTCATCAGAGGTTGCGAGCGTCGTGGACCACCGTTTTATCGCCGTTGACCGCCACCACCGATAACTTTTCAGGCACTTTTTCCGACGAGCCACCCACAGTTGTGATCATCACAAGGAGGCAGTTCTTTTCGTCCAAGGCCCGCTCCTAAATTCCCACTGAAGCACCCTCACGTGCGTGAAACATACGCTCGGCTTCCACCGTCAGGATCGCCCTTTCCTTTTGTGTTCAGATCGATCCTTACCTTGTGTTTTTGAGTCCGTTGCGGCCCTTCCGAACCATTTCTCCTCTTTCCATTATTGTTCACGACATCTTTGTTTTAACGAATTGTTCTTGATCCATGGCTGATTCTAGCTCATTTATCCTTCCTCAAGATATTTCTCGGCTCACGATCACTGGCTCCACTGCTACTGTTGTGCATACAGGTAATAGCGTTGCTGGTTTCACTCAAAGTTCATCATTTGGTCATTGGGTTCTTGATTCTGGTGCCTCTGATCATATTTCTGGTAATAAATCTTTGTTTTCCTCTCTTTCTACCTCTGGTTATTTGCCTGCTGTCACTATGGCTAATGGTTCCCAGGTTCAGTCTCGTGGGATTGGAATAGTACATCTCTTTCCCTCCATTACTATTGAAAATGTGCTCTATGTCCCTGGTTCACCCTTTAATCTCCTTTCCATTAGCCGTTTAATACGTTCTCTTTATTGTCTCATTTCTTTTACCCAAAATTCTGTTGTTTTATAGGATCGAAATTCGGGGAGGACAATTGGCGGCGGATTTGAGTCCAATGGCCTTTACCTGCTCTCCAGCTCCTCTCATGCTCATTCTGTATTAGATTCTCCACTCACTATTCACGCTCAGTTGGGTCATCCTAGTCTTACAAAGCTCCAGAAGATGGTGCCACGTTTGTCCAAGCTGTCTACTTTGCAATGTGAATCATGTCAATTCGGGAAACATACTCGCAGTTCTTTTCCTAATAGAGTCAATCGTCGTGCCTCCTCTCCTTTTAGTTTGGTTCACTCTGATGTTTGGGGACCCAGTCGTACTGAATCAACTCGGGGTTATAGATATTTTGTTACCTTTATTGACGATTATTCTCGAAACACTTGGTTATTTTTATTGAAAAACCGCTCTGAGTTGTTCTCCATATTTCAGAAGTTTTATCATGAAATTCTTACTCAATTTGGTATTCCTATCCGCACTTTTCGTAGTGATAATGCTCGTGAGTATCTGTCTCAACCATTTCAATTATTCATGGCATCTCACGGCATTCTTCACCACACATCATGCGTGCACACCCCCCAACAAAACGGGGTTGCTGAAAGAAAAAATCGTCATCTTATTGAAACAGCTCGGACACTCTTAATTCATGGGAATGTTCCTACCAGTTTTTGGGGTGATGCTGTTCTCACTGCATGCTATCTCATTAATCGCATGCCTTCTTCTGTCCTTGGTAACCAGGTACCGTACTCTATCTTGTTTCCTCATCAGCCTTTACATTCCTTACCCCTTCGTATTTTTGGTTCTACTTGTTTTGTCCATGAACTCGGTCCCAATCGTGACAAGTTGTCTGCCAAATCCCACAAATGTGTGTTCCTCGATTACACCCGGACACAAAAAGGTTATCGGTGTTACTCTCCCAGTCTCCGTCGCTCTTTTGTCTTGGCGGATGTTACTTTCTTTGAGTCTGTGCCATTTTTTGGCTCCACCTCCATTCCCGATGACTCTGTTGATACTCAGTTACCTTTACCCTCTGTTCCAATTCAATATGTTCCGGCACCAGATTCCACACCACCACCGTCTGCACCAGATTCCACACCACCACCGCCTACTATCACTTCTCCATATGTCCCAGCACCAGATCCTCCTCTCCAAGTTTATCACCGTCGGTCACATCCACCCATACCCCAAGACATTGATGAGGTTCCTATGGACTCAGATCTGCCGTCATCAACTCCTGCGGTTTCGGTCCCGCCTTCCGACATTGACCTTCCCATTGCTCTCCGAAAAGGTACTCGTAATATTCGTCCTCCACCCAGGTATTCAATAAATATGAGTTATCATCGCCTTTCTCAATCACATTTTACTTGTCTTTCTTCTTTGTCTTCTGTATCTGTTCCTAAGACTACAGGTGAGGCATTATCCCATCCCGGATGGCGACAGGCTATGATTAACGAGATGTGTGCACTTCATGGCAGTGGTACTTGGGATCTGGTTCCTCTTCCCTCTGGAAAATCTGTTGTTGGATGTAAATGGATATTTACTGTCAAGGTTGGTCCTGATGGACAGGTTGATCGTCTCAAAGCACGTTTGGTGGCCAAGGGATATACTCAGGTGTTTGGTGAAGATTATGGGGGATACATTTTCCCCTGTGGCAAAAATGGCGTCTGTTCGCATCTTTATTACTATGGCTGCTATTCGTCACTGGCCCATTTATCAATTAGATGTCAAAAATGCTTTCCTCAATGGTGATCTTGCGGAAGAAGTTTATATGGAGCAACCTCCTGGATTTGTTGCTCAGGGGGAGTCCAGTCTAGTTTGTCGACTCCGCAAATCTTTGTATGGTCTCAAACAGTCTCCACGAGCTTGGTTTGAAAGGTTTAGCACCATTGCCCAGCAGTTTGGTATGACTCGGAGTGCGGCTGATCACTCAGTCTTTTATTGCCACTCAGACCCTGGATCTATTTATTTGGTTGTATATGTTGATGACATTGTCATTACAGGTGATGACCATCAAGGCATTACTCAGTTAAAACAACATCTCAGTCATCATTTTCAGACAAAGGATCTCGGAAGACTACGATATTTCTTGGGAATTGAAGTGGCTCAATCCAAGGATGGTATTGTGATATCCCAGAGGAAATATGCTATGGACATTCTAGAGGAGACAACTTTGTTGAATGCTAAGCCCGTCGATACCCCCATGGATCCAAATGTCAAGCTTATGCCAAATCAGGGGGAGCTATTTTCAGATCCAGAAAGGTATAGAAGATTGGTTGGGAAGCTGAACTATCTTACAGTTACTCGACCAGACATCTCATTTGCAGTCAGTGTAGTAAGTCAGTTCTTGAATTCTCCTTGTGAAGATCATTGGAATGCAGTGATCCGTATCCTTAAGTATCAAGAATGCTCCAGGTAAAGGTCTCCTCTATAAAAACAAAGGTCATACCAGAGTTGAGGGATACTCAGATGCTGATTGGGCAGGTTCCCCCAGTGATAGAAGATCCACATCTGGGTATTGTGTATTCCTTGGAGGTAACTTGGTTTCTTGGAAAAGCAAGAAACAAAGTGTAGTTGCCAGATCAAGTGCTGAAGCAGAATATCACTCCATGGCCACAACTACCTATGAACTTATCTGGTTAAAACAACTATTGAAGGAACTCAAATTTGGAGACATTGGCACAGCATCTGTCATTTGCGATAATCAAGCTGCTTTACATATTGCTTCCAATCCAGTGTTTCATGAAAGGACCAAGCACATTGAGATAGACTATCATTTTGTTAGAGAAAAAGTCCTCTCTGGAGATATAGTCACTAGCTTTGTTAACTCAACTGATCAATTAGCTGATGTTTTCACTGTCTTTGAGAGGGCCTAGGATAGATCACTTATGTAACAAGCTTGGTGCATATGATTTATATGCTCCAGCTTGAGGGGGAGTGTTGTAAATAATAGTTTAGAATAGTAGTATAGAAGTCCCACATCATGTATATCTCTTTGTATTTTCTTTCTTTTGAGTTATATAATAGACTCTCCGCTATGTAGTTGAGACACACGAATTACTTATAAATCTCCTCGTTCTTGATATTCAATAAGTTTTAATAAAAAAGGCGTAGCTAGGATTCAACTTCCCCAATGGTTTCTTAACGAGTTTGCCTATTCTTACGATTACATTCAAGACCAAATTATTAACAGCTCTTTCTATGATTGATTAAATCTCAATCCCTTGGTAATCCAATCCTTTATTCTAATCCAAAGCCTAATCCCTTAGTACTTTTTCGTAAAATAAGCATTAACGCAAGAACCTACGGTTATAGAATTCATAAGTCTATCCCTAGATCATACAAATTCCAGCAATCAACCAATCGGAATCGATACACCAACATCCCTATTGTCATGCACGACTCTAATGCTCATTCAAGACTGGCCAGATCATAAATAAGACTAGGAATAAATTGCAGATTGATTGCATAACTTAAATCAAGAATATAAATCATAATAAAAGCAACAGCGTTCAAGAACCCATTGGTTCTGTCTCGCCTTAACTACTTAAAGAAAACTAGCATAACATATTCAAGAAAATTAAAGAACGAGATGAAAATAAACTATAATTATAAAAGAAACATAAAACCCGGTCTCCACGGTGAAGCTTTGACCATTTCCCCGCTCCTCAGGTCCGGAACAGAGCTTTTCCCTTTCCTAAGCCGCATCCATCATGAGCTCTGCTGTCCTCCGTCTTCCGAATCCTTTCCAAAGGCTTCGTCCCGTTCTATTTAAAGACTTGAAACTGAGCCTTTAATTTTGGGCCAGCTCGCTGAGGATTAATTCTTTATTTTTCTTGATCATTATCCTTTGCAACTGATCCCAACTCATCCTTATCAGGTTAGTAATTTGTTATTCTAGTATGAAACAACCTGAAACAGTATGAAAAGATATCAGAATCTTATCTAGTTGTTAGAATCTTAATATCTTTTGAATTTATTAATTAACACTATATTTTTTAATTATATTAATTATTATTTTCACTATATTTGATATTAAAAGTATAGTATATTTGACACTTATCAAGACCTCAATTTTGAAATGTATTAATTAGGACATAGGTAGCATTCTGATCATAATTATCTATTGAGAAAATCGTACACAACACGTATAGGATATGATTTAGTCTAAAGTGTATTAAATAAACTAAATTAATGTTGACTGGAGTAAAGTTTTTGTTTTCAACTAATTAATAACAATAAAGTTTGAGTTTGGATAAAATATTTGCTTTTTTTTTTTTTTGGTAAGCAAATATTTGCTTTTTAATATATAATTTTGTTGTTAATTAGAAGTTTGTCTGTTGTTAGAAATAGTTGAAAGGAAAAAAAACTGGATTAATTTATGTCAAATTAAAAGTCTACTTTTTTGTAGATCCTAATAATGAGATAAAAAATCTCTAAATTAGTAGTATAATTTAAGAGTTGAAATTACACTTTAACATTTTATTTCCAAATCTTTTTTTTTTTGGTAGGGATTTCAAATCTAATTTTATTAGAATTTGAATTAGGATACGAGTTTTAAATTTATGTTTGTGACAAATAAAGAATTCAGACATATAAATGTAATTCTAAAGTCTAAACTAGACTGATTGTTTGAGAAAGTTATTGAATTATACATAAGAATAAGACACAATTATATTTAGGGAAAAATGTTTGTCCTTTTAAATGACATAACTTGTGTTATTTTATTTCACTTTCACAACGAAATGGGACCCACACATTTATTGTTTTTGATCACACTCTCTCCTCCATGATCTATCTATTTCTCTCACTTAAAATGACATAACTTTACATCCTTTAAAATGATACACACTTTTTCCTTATATTTAATATATAAATAATAAGAACTTAAAAATTATGATAGTTAAAACTAATAATAAATCTCTAGATTGGTCCTCTAACTTGTCATGAGTAGGGGTGTTAACGGGCCGAGTTTTGGTATTAAAAGGCTAAGCCTGTGTTTAAATGTGTCAGCCTGACCAAGCCTGTTACCTGTTATAAATATAACTATCGGCCTGTGGCCTGACTTATTTATAAAAAATAAAAGCCTTGTTTAGCCTGTTAGGCTGTTTAAAAAAATAAGACAATAAAAATTTATCCAAGCAGAATATACAATCAACAATCCTAGTAATTCCATAAATATTCATAAATTCAATTTATATCCAAACAACATAATATAGAACAAAATCATTCAAAAAGTCTGTTTAACCAATAAAATGGGGAGAAATGGATTGAGGAGAAAGAGATGGCTATTACAAGTAGTATAAAAAATATAAAATATAAATAAAAAAATAATATACTAGGCCAGCTTGAGAGGCTTTAAGGCCGAGCTTTTGAATTGGAGCCTGAGGCATTTTTATTAAACGAGCTTTTATAAAAGTCCAAGCCTGTGCCAACAATCAATTTTAGACATGTAAGCTCAGGCATTCATGAGCCGAGCCAAAGGCCCCCGAAAAGCCCTTGGTTTTTTAGCACTCCTAGTCATGATACTAGTCGTCTTACTTTTATCTCCAAATTTGTCCCTAAAATATATCCATCATTCGAGGAGAGAGACACATCCTCTAGACTCTAAAGATTTTTTAAGAATTTGTTTTAAGGCAGAATTTGAACCCCTGACTCAAGTAAATCCTTGGAAGCTTAGTTGCCAATAGGGGGTAAATGGGCTAGGCCGGCCTACAGGGGCCTACGGCCTAGCCTATATTAGGCCAAACTTGGCCTAATACAAATAGTAAAATAGAACAGACCTAGGCTAAAAAAAAACTATTTAAAAAACAGGCCATAGGTTTTTTGTACATGTCGGACCTATAAACCTACAGGCCGGCCTATATGATATTATTTATTTTAAAAAATAAAATAAAATAATTATTTTAATAATTTTAAATAATAAAGTAATATTATTTTAGTTATTCTTTTAATTGTTGAATGTTTAATATGCTAAAAAACTATTTAGAAAACAGGCCATAGATTTTTTGTAAGCCTACAGGCCGGCCTATATGATATTATTTATTTTAAAAAATAAATAAAATTATTATTTTAATAATTTTAAATAATAAAAGTAATATTATTTTAGTTATTCTTTTAATTGTTGAATATTTAATATGCTTAAACAGGCTAATAGGCTTAGGTCAAGACTTTAATTTTTTTAATATAGGTCAGGCCAAACTTGTAATTTGGGGCCTACATAGGCCAACAAGCTAGACCAGATCCAATATTTTTTTACACAAATCTAGCCTATTTAAGCTAAAACCTAGTCTAACTCAGCCCATTTACACCCCTAGTTGCCAACTGAGCTACCCTTTGAGGTTAATGTTTTAAATCTTTGACATATTAGTTTGATAATAAAAATATAGGATAAAATATTATGCATATCTTTTCTTCATATATATTCTACCTATTTCTATACACACCGTTAAATAATAATGTGAACAAATTTTCACATTTTTTCTTCTCCTTCCACTGTTGGTTAAAATTCATAGAAATAAATAGAATAAGCATGAAGAGAAAATAGACATAATACTATATATATATATATATATATATATATATATATATATATATATATATATATATAGACTTTAATGTTTCTAAAGTAAATGTAGATAAATTATCTATATTCGTTCTCAAAACGACGTCGTTTTGGATTGAAAAATTAAAAAAATATAACGAAAAAGACTATTATATCCCTGAAATAAATTATAATTACAAAAATACCTTTATTTTCGCCTCAAAACGATGTCGTTTTGGGCTAACTGTAGATAAATTATCTACATTGACCGTAGAAAAGTGAACCCTTATATATATATAAACTTTAATGTTTGAAGGAGAATACTACTTGTTTACTCTAAAACAGACATTAATGATTGCACATAAGGTGTCAAAATGGACTGCAATTAAACCCATGGTGTGACTAGGGCCGGCAAAATGGGCTGAGCCCGCCGGGCTGGCCCGTCCCGCCTGCCAAATGGGGCGGGCTGGGTTGAGTCTTTCAACCCACCAGCCCGCCAAACCCGCCCCGCCAAACCCGCCAGCCCATATGGGTCAGCCCGCCAAGTCATTTTTTTTTTTTTTTTAGGTTACCCAATTGTTATGTAGCTCCGTATCTTAGATTTCTCTGCTTGCAAGTGGCTTTTTTGAATTGTTGTGGACTGCTCATACAACACTTTGTTACTTGTTTTGTTATTCTATTTTATCCTGATATGATTTTATTTTTTTATTATTATTTTTGGATTGAAAGATGCATATTTATATGCAGATTATTAAACACTGATCTTCTTGGTTTCATAAGCACATTAGGATTTTATACAGATTTTTGTATGCTTTTATGCAGATTTTTTTATGTGATTTTATGCAGAATTTAATTTTTTGTATTTTATTTTTTTATTTTTTTTATTTTAGGCGGGCTGGCCCGTAGCCCGCCAGCCCACTCATAAAACGGGCCGGGTTACTCAATTCAACCCATTTTGTCAAAACGGGCCGGGCGGGCCAGCCCATTTTGGGCGGGCTAGCGGCGGGCCGGGGCGGGCTGGCCCATATTACCAGCCCTAGGTGTGACAGGGCCTTTTCTAATCCTAACATACTAAATCTTATGATTTAGCGGGTTTGGGTTAAATTATATCTGCGAGTCAAAAAAATTCTTTATTAATATTTCTATTATTAAAAAAAACTATATATGTATATATAAATATTTGTAAATATAAATTAAATTAAAAATATAGTATAATAATAAAAAGATATTTTACATATAAAATCATATAGGATACATATAATAAACATATATTTTAATGATTCAATAAGAATTTTTATTAATTTATTTTAGATGTTGTTTTAAACTATTTTAAGTGAAAGATATTTTCTTCTCTATTTATAGTTATATTTTATTCATTCTTATATCAAATATTTATAATAAAATTAACTAATATATATATATATATATATATATATATATATATATATCATATACTCAAAAATGCAATCTAATATTCTGGAATGTTAAAAAATATTATTTGGTAATAATTAATGGGTTCGCTTTTTCTGCAGTAAATCCAATACGACGTCGTTTTGAGGCGAAAATTATGGTATTTTTGTAATTTTAATTTATTTCAGAGTTATAATAGTCTTTATATTTATAATTTTTTAAAATTTCAATACCAAAAAGACGTCGTTTTGAGAATAAATGCAGATAATTAATCTGCATTAACTGTAGAAACATTTTTCCCATAATTAATATTATGCGCATGCATAAGTCGTACGGAAATGATCCTCTCGTATATAATTTTAATATGATCATTTCATATGATAAATTTCCGTCATTCATTAACATATCAATGATCAAATTTTATTAACAAAATTTATAAAACAAAAAAAATAAATATTTAAATTAATTGTTGACCGTTGTCATTGATTGTCGATCACTGATATGCTATTGAATGGTTGAGATTCAAATGATGCGGTCATATTAAAATTAAACATGAGAGTCTTCGTTACAATATTTTTTAAAATATTTTATTTTTCTTTTAAACAAAATAACAAACAATAACCTCTCAACATTTGTCTTTAAAGCTTTATAAGTAGGTAATTTATTTTATAAATTTTTATAATTTAATTAAATTTTTGAACAGCTTCATATAATTTAAAAATTTAATAGAAATTTTATGATTTAAATTTTCTTATAATTTAACTAAGTAGATGTTTACTAATTAAAAAATTATAACAGAATAGCTTCAATAGTTATAAAAATGTTAAATATCATTTTTCATGATAGAATAAGAAGCGGGGATTTTGATAATTTTAATATAGAGCCAATTATCATTAATTATAAGAAAAATAATTAAAATTTTGCTTACATTTTAACTTATATATTTGTGTACAAATATTATTTTATTAAAAAATTATTAGAAATTTATATTTTATACAAAATATTTTATGAAAATGTTAAATATTTATTTATTAAAAATATTTCAAAAGCATTGAATCAGATAAAAAATATATTTCTTTGAAATTATAATTTTAAATTGCTCATGGATTGGCCTTTATTTATATGATTTCTAGCCCATACAAAATTTTATTAATGTGGGTTATTTAGCCCTATAAACTTTTTAACCCTAACCTACATGAGTTAAGGCTTAATAGTGTAACATCCCAGCGCTGACGAGGGCGACGACAAATGATCGACGATGCAAAAAAAGATGAAGCATGAACAATGAGCGGCTCCTGGCAGACTTCCTACGGGAGGGGTACATGAATGAATCAAATAAACACTTGAACGAGAGAGATCCAGAGGATGTGCAGGTATGAGACTATACAGTTGAGGATAACTTCAAGGAATTAATAGATATTACCTATACTAATAAGATGCATAAACTTTTCGATAGCCCATAACTTAAGAACTCCATAGTTAAGAATGCTTGACTTGGAGAAATTCTGGAATGGGTGACCTCCTCAGAAGTTTCTCAGGAAGTGTGTAAGTGAGGAAAAAAACACGCTAAAATTTTTTTATGTTGGTTTGTGGGGACAGTCATTAATCTTGCAAGTGGTCGGGCGTTATAAGTGGTATCAAAGCAGACCTCTCTCCTAATATTGTGTAGTTCGAGTATGAACCAATCGAAAGCTGGTGGGCATGTAACATCTTGGGCGCTGACGAGGGCGTGGAGTGATCGTCGGTGCAAAAATTCTTTAGAAGTGTGTGAGTGAGGACAAAAGCACGCTAAAAAGTCTTGTGTTGGTTTGTGGGGTCAATCATTGATCCTGTAAGTTGTCGGGCGTTACAAGTGGTATTGAATTAATACCTAAACGAGAGGGATCCAGAGGTTGTGTAGGTGTGAGACTGTACATTTGATGATAACTTAAAAGAATTAATAGATACTACCTAAACTAACAAGATGCATCTACTTTTTGATAGCCCATAACTTAAGAACACAAGCAAGTAGTGGCTCCTGCCAAGCTTCCAGCAGGAGGGGTACATGAATGAATTGAATCAATACCTAAATGAGAGAGATCCAGAGGCTGTGCAGGTATGAGACTGTATATTTGAGGATAACTTAAAGGAATTAATATGTACTACCTATAATAACAAGATGATTCTATTTTTTGGTAGCCCATAACTTAAGAACTCCGTAGTTTAGCGTGCTTGACTTGGAGCAATTTTGGGATGGGGGAGACCTTTTGAGAAGTTTATCAGAAAGTGTATGAGCGAGAACAAAAGCACACTGAAAAATGCTTGACAAAGTAAGAAAATGCTTACTGACCACCCAAGTATTTTCATTCTTCGGTGACATTGCCCTAATATACCAAGGACACTTTATCAAAAATCTATGCTCATCGCTTTTTGGTACTACGGCTGTACGATGAGCTTTCATACAATGTACTTTCATGGCATATTGCATTTCAGATTTGGAACGAAACTCTTGATACACATATAATGGATTCCCTAATTGCCAACCATCGTGCAAGTCAATGTCACCATACAACATCTCTATCTCGTTATTAGGGTACGCCTAATTAATGAAGGAGTAATGTGGGCTTTTGTTCTAAAATGGCTCAATCTCAGGCCATATGTCTAAAACATTACATTTTTGTCAGTACATATAACAACATATATATAAAATGTTAAATAAAAACTTTAATTTACTAACCTACCACTGCTAACTGGGTTAACATGAAATGGTGGCATGACTTGGGAACTCATGTTTACTAGGTTTGTGTCAGTGTCAAAATCACCCTCCACGTCAGTATTCGAGGTCTCACTAGTGGAATAACACTATCAGGTTCTCCCTCATCATCACTCTCCATATCATCCTCCTCATCTTCTTCCTCTCCTTCCATCAGTGTTACCTGACTTAACCCTTGTGCAGGTGCAGATAAATTGACGACTCTGTCTTCTTGACCAAAATATTTGTGGACTTCTTGTATGCGTGGGTGCAAATAAAGATTGACCACAATCAACTTCAAGATATATCTCAATAAAATTTTGAAATTTTCGGTCAGCAATTGCATCTATGACATATTCTACATTTTCATCATCACAAATATCGTTATTAATGTAGTAGATAACATCCTTACCAACTGTACTCTCTAATTTGGCTCATGCGATGAATATATTGACTTCCTTGTAGCCCTAATTTTCGCTGAATTCTCCCCTTAAGCTTGTTGTATGTAGTGCCCCGCTTAATTTTCATTATTTTCATTTTTTCTTCAAATTGAACACCGTTGGGACCTTCAAAATGCCTCCTGTTGCCTTGCTAACAGTTGTGCAAGTAATGCGCGCAAGTATACGCGACAACAAGTAATATAGGGCTGTTATAAGTCCCAGTTATCGTTCCCACAAGGATCGTTGGCGTTTTGAAATAACTAAAATTTGTAATTGCTTAAAACTGAGTTACTATTTGAAAATAAAAGAAATAAAAATTGTAAGGTAAAAATAATCTAGAATGGATCTAAAATACTACTGTTCACTTTTCTTTTAAAATTTTTCTGAATTACTTTCCTAAGTTATAAAATAAGGAGTAAGAATGAAGCAAATTAAATGACAGATGTGACAAGAATTTTCTTTTCTTTTTTTGTATTTAAAATTGGAAACAGAACAGAGATTGAAATATGAAATAACAAAGGAAATTAGAAATCTGAGTTGATAAAGAAGTTTAAAAAGGTGGGTTGAGTTCTGGCTCTCCTTCCCCACAGTGCTTGAAAAATAATTTGATTAACAAAAAGCTCATCCTAAGATTCTCAGTTAACAGAACTGTATTGTTAATTTTAATCTCTTAAAAATTATTTTATCCCAAAGTATCCCACTTCCATATCTCTATGCCAAGTGAGATTAGGACTCTTGAGACTCAGGTCCAATATTACATGAGGACTCCTTCATTTCTGAAATGAGATCCCTTAGATGATTTCTCATCTAAGTCCATGTGTCTAATGCAAAATCCAGAGTTAGTTGTTTCTCAACAACTAACTCCTAACCAAACCTCTGACATTCGGCCAAAATGCAGATAATTTTAAACATTAGAAAAAGCATTAAACAACTGAGATATAAACATTAAAACCAGAAAACCAAACATTTAACAAGCACTGAGGTTTGGGTATCACCTAAACCCAACCTCTAAAAAGTTAGCCACTATCCATATGGATGAGGCTTACAAACAGTAACAGAGAACTACAGAAATCACAAAATAAAAATTCTAAAAACTAAAATTACAGCACTGGCCTAACAACCGGCAATCTCAGTGCTGTAAAGACATGCATCAAGTTCATCAAATGAACCAGAATCTCATTACAAAACAGAACTTAAAATAAAATAAAAATTGTTCAGAAAACAAAAACTAAGAAACGGTAAATCAGAACCAGAAGAGAGAAAGAGACCCATGACTCACTCCTATTTCCCTTTTTATAGGGCTCTTTGCACACTATCCTCTTTTTCTCCAGCTCAGCAATATGACGCGCTGCTTGTGCGCTGCAAATGAGTGGTCCCCACAGTGCTCCACTCCTCTGCTCTTACAAATCGGATGGAATTGTCGTTCCTTCAACCCGTACACTGACGTGCTCTCACAATCGCTCCAGCATCCACTAAGTAACGGATCTTTGTTTGGCTTTTTCTGAATCCAAAAATAGTGGCTAGGGTTTTCGTGATTTCTTCTTCTTCATGGACTGTGGGTATGGGTCAATTTGGACAGATGAACCGTGGACAAAGGATATTATGACCTTCTGGATCGATTTGGGGCAGGGATTAGGGATGGATGAAGTGGATTCTGATTGCACGATGTGGGTTCGCTAGGGTTTGCGTTTTCTTTTCTTTTCTTCACGTTTCTGCTACAGACTTCTCCTTCTTTCCTTTTTTTTTTTTTCTTCCTTTCCTTTTGGGCTTTAGTATTTTAAGTCCGGCCCATCACTTCCCTTTTTTTTTTCTCATGCTGTCTTCTTTTCTTTCCTCTAATGGGTATTTCTGATGCAAAAGGAAAATGGGCCTGAAAAATGGAATGTTACAGCCCATTAACAATTGATCTACAAAAGATCCAACAACTCCATATTTTTTTGGGTATTTTACAGCAAAATAAATATTTTTTTTCTTCTTTTTCCAATTAAATCATATGCTATAAGTCTCCATTAAGAGACTTATCACACCCCCAAACTTAACTTGTTACTTGTCCTCAAGTAACAGAAAAAATTAGCACATGGATTTAGTAAATTAACCATTCTTCTCAACCAGGAAACAAATTTCAGCACATCATTCAAAAATACTCAAACCAATCAGAGCTTCACATTTTCACAAAGAACATGGAACAGAGGGATATATTTAATTCAGCAATCAGTCAATCACAAACTAGGCAGCTTAGTGATCCTTTATTCCATAAAATTACTCAGCAGGCAGTGTGCAAAATTCAAATGCATGAATATCTCAATGACTGTAGAATAATGACAAAGGAGATCTTGATTTTTTTATTTCTTAACACAGCATGCAGAATTTTTAACAATGCAACAGAGATGGCAACTTTTCAATTCCTCACTTAATAAAACAAATATTCACTCCATGCTCAAGGATTCTGTTTCTCTCAATCCAACACTGGAAAGAGATGTAACATAGGCTTGCTAAGATGCTCTTGTCTCTAAAGTGATACACAGACCTAAGCTCAATCAAAGGGACTTGAATAGGTTGTAACTTGGCTAAGGTGAAGGTGGAAAATTTGTGGGGGGTTGGCTAACTTAGCTATGATGGAAAGGAAACACAATTATGAAGCATGATCAACTAATTCAGTGGCTGCTACTTTGACTGCTATTTTTCTCTTTTTGAAAATCTTTTTTTTTTTTTTTTAAATTTTTTTTTTTTTTTAACAACCAACAAAATAAAAATAACAAAAAATCTTGCTTCTTTTTCTGTTTCCATCATAACTAAGAGGTGTGGTAGATTGTGGGATAAGGTAAAATGTGGGTATGTGAAAAGAAAAGGTCAAAGGCTCAAAATGGGTTTTCAATGGATGATGATCTATGGATGGCTTTTTGGTTTGAAAATGGTTAAACAAAACAACAAATTGCCCTTATCATTTTAAAATTAAGCAAGTGCAACAATTCATCAACTGAGCATCAAAGCAAGTTCTGTCTCACTAACCCAGTGGAGACCTCTCATAAAAAATGTTAATTGTGTAGGCTCAATGACTCACTGTGTTGGGTCTAGTCACCATCTCTAGTGTCTATTGTTAAAACACTCAAGCTGCATTAATCAACTAAATTTCTCAACCTCTCACTGCCTTTTACCCATCAATCATTTAAAACACTCATATCACTCTTCATCCACACACTTGCCCTGAGTTCTTTCCTTTATTCAAATTCTCAGCTGCTTAGATGTGATACTGATCACTCATTGCTAAACATCACACTCCTCAAATCCATTCACATATCCAAAATTTCCTTTCACCAAAACAGCAAATATATACAAAACAGTTCAAAACAGCACAAAATCTCCTCCTAACTCAAAACAACAAATCCAATCAAAACAGCAACTGAAACATAGGAAATTAATTCAAACTAAAAAAAAAAAAAAAAAAAAAATTTCTAAAGAGCAAACATGGTTTGTGGTGCATCAACAAAATACTCTCCCCCAAACTTAATTTCAACAGTGTCCTCACTGTTGTGCCTCAAACAAGTTACATAAATGAAAATTTTACAAGTAGGATCAGTGTAACCTGAGGCTAGAAGAAGTTCTGGCCTATTTCTCCTGATAATCTGAGTCCCCTGACTCAGATTTATCCACATCTTCAGATTCTGATTCAGAAGATTGCATTTCTTCTTCTTCATTGTCACTCACTTCCTCTATGGCAGCTTTTGTTCTTGGCCTTCCCCTCTTCCTTGAGCTAAATGGGTGGCCATGTTCCTTTGTAGGTAGAGGAGTTGTCTCTTGCCTTGTAGGTTGGGGAGAAGGAGGATTGCCAGCAGCTTTTGCCATGACTTCTTTTACCTGTGGATCAACAAATACTGAAGAGGGTGGCCATGTTAAATCATCAGGAAATGAAGGTAAACCAGGAAAATTTGCAAAGGTATTTTTCAAAAAATCATTCAAGACTCTGTCCCTCCCTACAATGTAATCATGAAATCTGGCTCTATTATACATAAAAGTGTAAAATTGATCATATGTTTTCTCAAACAGCAAGTCCATTTTTTTGTTATGATCTTGCATTTGCATGAGCACTTTATGTATGTGAACCAGATTATTATGTAACCCGCCTGGGAAAGGCTGGTCTTCAGTGGGAGGGACCATAGTCTCCAAGTGATTTGCAATATTTTCAGCCTCCTGTTGCTGAGAACTAGCAACATCAGGAACAAATTTCCCTTTCTTTTCTGGGGGAGAAGACTGAGTCTTCTCCTCTTCAACTACCCCCTTCAACTTTTCTTTTCCTTCTATTTCCAACTTTTCTTTCTCAACAGAGGGTGCAGCAATGCCCTTTTTTAATTTAGTAATGATTCGCAGAGTTATAGCCTCACTAACTTTAAAGAACACATCAGCTTGGTTTGCTGTGACACCCTTTTTCTTGCATAATTGTGATATGAAGCTAGGGAACCGTAGCTTGCCTTTCCTACCCCCAGCACAAGCTCCAATTCCTCTAAAAACTAATTTGGCAGCATCTACTGATTTCCCAACCAATAAACACCACAACAACACAGCTCTATCCTTAGTCACTAAATTTACATGAGTGGTAGGGAGCAATCTGGCTCTAATGAAATGGTACCACGTTTGAGCTTTTTCATTTAGAAAGTGTTTTTGCAGAGTATAGTTCTTTTCCTTTATCTCCCATTCAGCCCCAGGGACTGCTATGACCTCTAATATTGCTGCCATGAAAGCAGGATCATGCTTGTTGACATGCTTGGCAAACTCATCTTTAGAGGCCTTCGGTAGGGAAAAGAATTCCCTAATAACCTTGGGTTCAAAGGAAACTTTAATGCCCCTGACACTAACCTCAGTTTGACTGTCATTCAAAATTTCTGCATAAAATTCTCTTACCACATTGACATTAGCCGCATCCTTAGGATGCAGGTAAAACTGCTCCCAATGTTGAGTTTTTACTACTTCATGCACATATTCAGGATAAGAGGCATTTTCCTCAAATCCCTTGTCAGGGGTAGGGTCCCTAGCAAGCATAGTCTTTTCAAACCTTTCTATTGCTTTTTCACATGTGAAGGAGGAGAGGGAAAAACTCTCAGGATCAGGTGTGTGAGGTGTAAGCTTTGGACTGTGAGGTCCTCCACTACGCAAGATATGTTTTCTAACCATGATGCCTAAAAATATTAAAACAGCAAATTGAAATTACCAAAAAAAAACAGAAAAATAGCAAAAATAAAGCTGAGTTGATACTCAGACCACTCCCCCAAACTTTATACTGAATTTGATTCCAGAAATCAGCAACAGAATTCGCTTAACACCTGTAAACAAAAAGAATGAGAGTGTCAGGACTCAGATATTCTATCTGCAAAAGTTTTTTTTTTTTTTTAATTTTAATTTTAACAACTGAAAAAAAAAAAGTAACTGAAATATATACAAAACACAACAGTAACAAAGCTTAATTTTTTATTAGAGTCTCAAGCTAGACTCTTCACTGTTCGTTTGTGTTTAAATGGTGGGAGGGTCAGCAAGAGATATTGAGATTTGAGCTTTCTCAATTCCCTCCCCCAAATAATTTTTAAGCCTTTGACCATTGACAGTGAACTTGGTCCCATCTTTCTCATTTAAAATG
>NW_026897918.1:0-40376 GCF_033153095.1 Gastrolobium bilobum | reverse complement strand
GATCCATTCCTGGATTGCTCAAGTATCTTCCTAACACTCCCACAATAAATGCTATCAGGGCGAGTACAAACCTGGGCATACATAAGGCTTCTTACTGCCGAAGCATAAGGTACCTTTGTCATTTCTATCATCTCAAGCTTACCTTTAGGGCATTAGGCGAGACTAAACTTGTCTCCCCTAAATATGGGCGTATCTCCTGACGTACAATCCTTCATGCCAAATCTATCCAAAATCTTTTCAATGTAGGCCTTTTGTGATAACCGTAGGATACCTTGAGCGCGATCTCAAAGTATCTGTATTCCTAAGACAAAAGATGCATCACCAAGGTCCTTCATCTCAAAATTTTTAGTGAGAAGTTTCTTGGTTTCATGGAATAAGCCTATATCGCTACTGGCAAGTAAGATATCATCAACATATAGTATCAGGAATATGAATTTACTCCCACTGAACTTGTGATACACACCATCTTCCACTAAGTTCACCTCAAAGCCATAGGAGATAATAACCTGATGGAATTTGTGGTACCATTGACGAGAAGCTTGCTTAAGGCCATAGATGGACTTTTTCAATTTGCAAACCATAGACTTTGAATCTCCCAATACAAAGTTTTCTGGTTGCACCATATAAATTGTCTCATCAATGTTACCATTGAGAAACGTTGTCTTTACGTCTATCTGATGTAGCCCCAAATCCAAATGAGCCACAAGCGCCATTATTGTCCTAAAAGAGTCCTTCGTAGAAATCGGAGAGAAAGTCTCTTTATAGTCTATGCCTTCTTTCTGAGTGAAACCTCTAGCAACTAGACGTGCCTTATATCTTTCGATGTTGCCATTTGAATCCCTTTTGGTTTTAAATATCCATTTACAACCAATGTGTTTCGCACCTTTAGGAAACACAATAAGATCCCAAACGTCGTTGTCTTTCATAGATTGCATCTCATCTTTCATGGCATCAATCCATTTATGAGCATTAGAGCTTTCTAAGACTTGTTGGAAGTTGATTGGATCATCTTCCTTCAAGCTTAAAATATTTTCATGCTCTTGAAGAAACACAATATAATCATCCGGAATTGCATTTCTCCTTTCTCTAGTGGATCTCCTTAATGGCACTTCTTGAGTTTGTTCTATAGGTGGCATAGGGGGTGGTTCATTATTGTCTTGACCCAAAGCAATGTTAGGGACCAAAGCCTGTTCCATAACAATGTCGTGAACAGGGACCTGATCATTAATTGTTTGTTCCTTAATTGCATCTTGAATGATGACAATATTAGGAAGAGAAATATAATTTTCTTCCTCATCAAAGACAACATTCCTTATTTTATCTTCCCCTCGAACTCAACATCCTCAAGGAATCTGACATTTCCCGTCTCAAAAAAAGGATCTTGTAGTGGGATTATAAAACTTAAAGCCCCGAGAGCGTTCAACATATCCAACAAAATAGTAGCTGATTGTTCTTGAGTCCAACTTTCTTTCATTTGGTCTATAAGGCTTCGCTTCTGCTGGACAACCCCAAATGTGTAAATGCCTTATGCTAGGTTTCTTTCCATTCCATAGCTCATAAGGGGTTTTTGCCACTGCTTTGCTGGGAACCCTATTAAGGATATAAACTGCAGTTTTTAGTGCTTCTCCCCAAAGTGATTCTGGCAATGAAGAATGACTAAGCATACTCCTCACCATGTCTTTAAGAGTCCGGTTTCGCCTTTCCGCAACACCATTCATGCTAGGTTTACCTGGCATTGTGTATTGCGGGACGATTCCACACTCCTTTAGGAAGATCGCAAAGGGCCCTGGACGTTGTTCACCTGATCCATCAGATTTACCATAGTATTCACCACCACGATCAGATCTAATGACCTTAATTTTCTTGCCTAACTGAAGTTCAACTTCAGCTTTAAATTCTTTGAACACATCCAATGATTGTGACTTCTCTCTAATCAAATATAGGTATCCAAATCTTGAATAATCGTCTATGAATGTGATAAAGTATTGTTGACCATTCCAAGAGGCTATAGGAAATGGTCCACAAATATCCGTATGAATCAATTCTAAGACGTCTGAAGCTCTGTTGGAACCTATTTTCCTTATGTTTGTCTGTTTCCCCTTTATGCATTCAATGCACACCTCAAAATCATCCAGATCAAGGGGTTCAAGAATTCCATTAGTCACAAGCCTCTGATTTCTCTGTTTAGAGATATGACCTAAACGCTTGTGCCACAGAACCAGTACCAACAAACTAAAGTGAAAGTCATACCCTTCTTTTCGCGCCATGCCTTGTATTTGGAACACTCTTTCTTCATGTGTCCAGATTTCTTACAAAAGAAGCAGGTGAATTCCTGGTCCTGCTTCTTTTGCTTCTTTGGCAAAGCATCCGCATTATCCTTAGCTCTCTTTCTTTTCTTGTCTTGAGAGGCTGATGCCAAGTGAGCACTATCAGTCTTCTCTCGTTGTAACCTCTCTTCCTCTTGCACGCAGTGAGAAATGAGCTCATTAAGAGTCTATTTTTCCTTTTGAGTGTTATAACTCATCACAAATTGACCGTATTGTGCAAGAAAAGAGATAATAACTAAGTACATGAGCAACTCAGAGGGCAGCTCTAACTTTAATGCCTTTAGTTTTCCAGCAAGATTAGACATTTCCATAATGTACTCCCTTATGTTTCCCTTTCCTTTATACCTCATGTTTATGAGTTTGGATAAGGTTTGACCAATTTCAGCCTTTTCATTTCGAGCAAAGTATTGCTCGAGTTCCTTCAGAAACAACTTGGCATCAGTAGTCTCAACAATCGAGCCCCTAAACGCCTCCGGAACACAATGTTTCATGATCATCAGACACATGCGATTTGAGCGTTCCCACTTCTCATTTTTATCCGTGTTTGGATTTTCCTGAGTGGAAGTGGGTTTCTCAGTCCTTAACGCATTGTCGATATCCATGCAGGCCGAAAACAATTTCCATATTCTCTTTCCACAGCTTGAAATTTGCCCGATTAAGCATTGGAAGCATATTCATTTGAGCAACATAATTGGCAGCGGTAGCAGAAACTATACAGAGAACCAAAAAAGATAACATACTAATAACATGTCATATCATATATATTCATACACGATATAGACAAATAATCCGAAGTAAAATGAGTTTATTATAAGATACCTAGCACAACATTAATATTTAGTCTGTGGACAAAAATATCAACTTGTAAGTGGTACTCTTAATGTAGTAATCAAACATTGACAATAAGTCCTGTCAAATCATAGCCTTCCTGTGGGCCGACTATGAATTACATGGAGAATTCTTGATAATTGTCACATATTTATTACCACAGGTATGTTTGTTACTTGGCCAAATAATAACCTTCCTGTGGGCCGATCACTATCCGCATAAGCAATAAACACACACATGATCACACAACATATGTTATTCGGCTAAACAATAACCTTCCTGTGGGCCGATTATTATTTGCATAAATAAAATATATTTATATGACCAACCTATTTGAAATCAAATTAACCTTTTTAAATTTGGCCACTTTGGCGGCTAACAAATCTATCATATTCAATTTCAAATAGAAACCTTTAGGGATAATAAACACATATAAAAATAAAATAACAACAATAAAGAAAATTATTCTTTATCAATTCTCAATGTATATATATATATATATATATATATATACATATTGTATCATTATATCAATAACAATAAATACCTTTTCATTATAAGGCTTAAAAATTAATGCACAATCGACGCACATGTAAGCCTTTTCAAATGAAAGCTTGAAAATGATGCACAATATCCAAAAATTTAAATTTGGCTTTTGACAAAGAATATCAAATCTAAGAAAAAAAAAATCCCAAAACCAAATACCTTAAACATTCGATTTCTTTCAAACTATAAGTCCAAAACATTCTATGAGAATTAAATGTTCATTTAAATTTGCAATTCAAACAACAAACCTTAATTATAAAGCCAAAATTTTTCCAAACATTCCATCTTTAAGAAGACTCAAAAGTTTAAATAATAAACCCTTATTAAACTGCGAATTCTAGATTTTCAAAAGATTTTAACTTTTGTTCCAAAACCAAAAATTACCGTCAGGGAACAAAAATAACACTATATAGCTAATACAAAATACATGAGATGGAACCCACATTCAAAAAACAGTAAAATTTATGCCAAAAGACAATAAAAAAAACTTTTCACAATTCATGATATATAAAAATCACAAAACTTAGTTCCCTCATGATTCAATATGATAATGGCTCTGATACCAATTGTTGGAATTTTTAATTCCTCTAAACCTTTTAGTGATAACTATCACCTACAAGCCAAGATCCATCATACCAAATCATAAAGAAATAAGAACATAAAGGTGGAGGCATACCTGTCTCCATTGCAGCGGAATAACTTTGATCTTGTCTCTTAGGGTTTGTAGTCTTCCTCAGTCAAATCACCCTAAAACCGAATTTCTTAGTGTGTCGTATCTCTCTTGATGGGGAAGAGAAACTAGGGTTGTGCAATTTGACGTTTTGGGGACCATAACCCTTTAGTGTTTTTATCTTTATTGTTGGGCCAATAAGCTCCCATTATACCTAGTTGGCCCAACACCGGTATCCACTCATTCAGCCCATACTCACTTAGGAATCTATTTGAGAATATTTAACTGATCACTTTAATTTATCCAATATATATAAATAGCACAATATAATTATTAATATAATATGTGACCCACAATAATTATTAGAAAATATAATTTCCTAACACATGGCACCATCTTATATACAAAGGTTAATACAGTGAAGTAAGAACTAACTTTGTAACAGAAAAGTAACTAATTCTAACAGAATCTCAACTATACAACAGAAAATAGTTCTAGTAGAATGAGTCACGTGAGAACTAAAGCTGCAGTGCCTTTGATAGTGGTACATTGTAATAATATTATCTATTGCATGTTCTTCACCTGCAATTTATTAGTCCAGAACACATACATCAGTCAAGTTATTGCATGTTCTAGTAGAATTAGGGAAATTTTACTTCAGTATCTGAGAAACTATACCATGAGAAATTGATAAATAGATTCAGAAAAATTAATTCCCTTTATTACATGACTTTGCAAAAAAGCACCCCAAAATTCAACTACTTGAAATAAAAGGGTATTTGAAATATTATTGAATCGTATTTGAATCTGTACATAGAGGTCTCTATTTATAGAGACTTCTTGACCTAATTTTGACCTAATGGGCTTGGCCCAATATACAAGTAACGGACTAAATAAATACAAATAAATGACTACATAATTAATATTTAATACAAATAAATGACTACATAATTACTAATAAATGACTACATAATTACTATTTACAACACTCCCCCTCAAGCTGAGGAATAGATATTTATCATTCCCAGCTTGCTAGCAAGTTCTTGAAATCTATCTGAAGGAAGCCCCTTTGTCAATAGATCAGCTAATTGATGCCCAGTGGGAATGTATGGAGTGGTAATCAACCCGCTATCAAGTTTCTCTTTGATGAAATGGCGGTCGACCTCAATATGTTTAGTCCGATCATGTTGAACTGGATTATGAGCTATACAAATAGCGCACTTATTATCACATAGCAGCTTCATAGGTCCCTCACATTTTATTTTTAGATCATCAAGTACAATTTTCAGCCACAGTAACTCACAAATGCCTTGAGCCATAGCTCGAAATTCAGCTTCTGCACTTGATCTGGCGACCACATCTTGTTTCTTACTTCTCCATGTCACCAAGTTACCACAAAGAAACATGCAATAACCAGTGGTAGAACGACGGTCAGTCACGGATCCAGCATAATCAGCATCTGTGTAGACTTCTAAAGATAGATTGCCATCACGTCGGAATAACAACCCTTTACCAGGAGTACCTTTCAGATACTGAAGAATTCTCTCTACTGCCTGCATATGTTTCTCCTTTGGATCGTGCATAAACTAACTGACAACACTAACAGCATAAGCTAAGTCTGGTCTAGTATGGGCCAAATATATCAATTTTTCAACTAGCCGTTGATATTGTCCTTTATCAACTGGAGGATTCTCCTCTTCACAGCCCATCTTGTGATTCTGCTCAATAGGAGTATTAGAGGGTTTACACCCGAGCTTTCCTGCTTCTTTGAGAAGATCAAGAACATATTTCCTCTGGCTGATAAAGATTCCTTTGCTCGAATGAGCTAGTCTTTGACTTCAAACTCAGAGGCAAGCCGTGTTTGCAGAATCTGTCTCTCCACAAAATCATCACCTGTGATAATAATATCATCAACATATACAAGGAGCACAGTAAGCTTCCCATTTTGGGAGTGCTTGAAAAAAAGAGTGTGATCTCCTTGACTTCGTTTATATCCTAAGGTCATTATAACCTTAGTAAACTTTCCAAACCAGGCACGAGGTGACTGCTTCAATCCATACAAGGCCTTTTTTAATTTACAAACTTTATTTTCTCCCTTCACAGAATCAAAACCAGGAGGAATTTCCATGTAGACTTCTTCTTCTAACTCACCATTGAGGAAAACATTCTTCACATCAAATTGGTTTATATCCCAATTGTAATGGGCAGCAAGGGATAACAAAACTCTCACCGTATTCATCTTTGCAACTGGAGCAAATGTTTCTTCGTAATCAATGCCATAGGTTTGAGAGTAACCTTTGGCAACTAATCGAGCTTTGTATCTCTCAAGAGTTCCATCAGAATTATATTTCAGGGCATAAACCCATCTGCATCCTACTGCTTTCTTTCCAGTAGGTCTATCAATAAACTCCCATGTTTTATTTTTCTCCAATGCATTCATCTCCTCTTGCATGGCTTGAGCCCAATTCCTATCTTTCAAGGCTTCATGTACTGATTTTGGGATTGCAATAGAGTCTAGTGCTGAAACAAAGCTTTTGTGCTGCACAGAAAGATTAGCAGAGGAAACAAACTGGGAGATAGGGTATTGAGTACAAGAGGGACAAGATTTCTTGGGACAAGCTCTTTTTCCTTTTCTAAGAGCAATGGGTAAATCATCAGAATCAGTAGTAATCGGTAAGTCATCAGAAGTATTAACATCATGATCAGAAATATGAGATTCAGGACTTACCAGTGGTTCAGACGATTGAGGTTGTTGCTGAGACAATGTGGGATGTTTCCTTCTTTCAGGTGTCATAATCTTTTGTATCTCTGGTGTACTTGATGTATCAATCACAGGAGAATCAGTCACATGAGGATTACTCACAAGAGGATCAGACACAGGAGGAACAGACACAGGAGGAACAGGACCAGGTGGAGGATACACTGACATAGGTAAAGGAGTAGACACTGATGATTCAAACTCAAAGAAGGGAGGTGATGAGATTTCTGGTGAAGGATTCTCCCCCTGAAGATGAGGACCTTGGAAAAAGGACTTAGATTCCTGAAATGTAACATCCATAGAAACAAAAAAATTTCTACTACTAGGGTGATAGCACTTGTAGCCCTTCTTATCAGGAACATAACCAAGAAAAACACATTTAATAGCCCTAGGGTCCAACTTACTGCGATGATGTTTATGAACATGAACAAAAGAAACACACCTAAACACTCGTGGAGGAAGACTCATCATAGTTGGAATAGAAGGGAAAAAAGAAGTCATAGAGTGAATAGGACTTACATGGTCAAGTACCCGAGTGGGTAAACGGTTGATCAAGAATGCTGCAGTAAGAATAGCATCTCCCCAATAGTATTTGGGTACACTGAAACATTAATGCACGAGCCACTTCAAGAAGGTGACGATTCTTTCTTTCAGCAACCCCATTCTGTTGGGGGGTGTCAACACAAGTAAGTTCATGAATCATACCATTATTTCTTATAAATTAGGCAAAGCTATGATTAACATATTCAGTAACATTATCTGTTCTTAGTCTCTTGAGTTTTTTACCAAACTGGGTCTCAATCATTTTATAAAATTGAAAGAACAGTTGTGGTACCTCAGACTTTTCACGCATTAAGTACACCCAAGTTACACGAGTGCAATCATCATTAAAAGAAACAAACCATCTATTTCCAGAACCATGAGGGACTTTAGAGGGACCCCAAACATCAGAATGAATAAGATCAAAAGGTTCAACACTCTTAGTAATACTAGAAGGAAAAGACACACGATGATGCTTAGCAAATTCACAAACATCACAATGAAAAGACTCAACAGATTTAGACAAAAACAATGACGGAAATAAAGATTTGAGTAAACTAAATGGAGGATGACCTAAGCGCTTATGATGAAGCCAAATCAAAGAATCAGCAGTTGATTGACCATGAGACATCAAGATGTGATTTGTTACTTTATTTGCAGGAGATTGTGACACCAGATAGTACAGCCCACCTTGCTCTTTAGCACTACCAATCGTCTTCCCCGTGGCGAGATCCTGAAAAACACAATGGGTAGGATAAAAGGTTACAGTACAATTCAGATCTTTTGTAATTTTATGAATAGAAAGAAGATTCGTGGAGAGTTTAGGAACATGAAGAACATCCTTAAGATGTAAGGACTGCTGTAAGTTTATGTCACCAGATCCCGCAACTGATGTATGAGAGCCATCAGCTACGGCTATTGTATGAGTTCCAATGGTAGGATGATAAGAGGTAAAAGAGTCAGCACAACAAGCCATATGATCAGTAGCACCAGAATCAACAACCCAAGAATGTTTAAAATCATTACATGAAGAAAGGAAAGAATAAGTTTTGGAGCTCGTACCAGTCATAGTCAAAGCACTAGTGTCAGATGGCTTACTCATAGAATCAAGAATGGTTCGGAGCCGTTCCAACTCATTTGGACGAAATGCAGGTTGGGTCTTATTAGGTGTAGGAGTTATTTCAGAGGAAGTAAAATGCGCTTGACCACGCAACTTTGCCATCTTTTCTAAGACAGATTGCTTTCCATAAAGGCGAAAGCATAAATCCTTGATATGACCTGTTCTTTTACAATAAGAACACCATCGATCATCTCTCTTAGGTCTAGAAGAGGTACCATCATAAAATTTTGAAAAAGAACTCCTTTGAGAAGAGGCCATACTGCACAGAAAATGGTCAAAGAAAAGCTCCAAGAAGCCAAAAAATCACAAATAAATACCAAACGATGTCCGATCAAAGAGAGGAGCACAGATCCAGAAAGAGGATGAAGGGACGATCAAGATTGCGGTGGTCCGATCCGGAAATATGATCTCACGTGCCGCCACGCGCCGGTGAGATTGGCTGTCTTGTGATGAAGAATAATGGAGACGATGAACAGTAATAGAGATCCAGTATAACAGAGATCTTCTCGGTCCAAGAGGTCCCCGGAAAAAAAAAATCCGGTGGCGGCTGATGGCAGCGAGAGACAAAAAGAATAAAAGGTTCTTGTTCTAAAGACAATAGGAGCGGAAGCAGAGCCCTCAGGATCGAGAGCTCTGATACCAACTTGAAATAAAAGGGTATTTGAAATATTATTGAATCGTATTTGAATCTGTACATAGGGGTCTCTATTTATAGAGACTTCTTGACTTAATTTTGACCTAATGGGCTTGGCCCAATATACAAGTAACGGACTAAATAAATACAAATAAATGACTACATAATTACTATTTAATACAAATAAATGACTACATAATTACTAATAAATGACTACATAATTACTATTTACAACACAACTATACTTAGTATTTCTACAACTTTGGAGAGATGAAATGGGACACTTTTTTTTTTTTTTTTCCTTTTGGTTACATAGGAGGGTGTAAGCACATGGATAGCGGAGAGCAATAGGTGGCTTAATGGAGATTGAACCTTCAACATCATCATCATCCAAATTGAGCTACAAGCTCATTCGCGATGACCAAAAAAAAAAAAAAAAAACCTAAAGGACAAACTGAGTAACATTTATATTACATTTCAAGAAACAGAAAGAAAGCAACATAATAGCTTCAGTGTTTCCAGAATAAGATTCGTTTTCTGTTACCAAACTATTTAAAAAATCATCGGGTGAAAAGAAAAAAAATTTCAATCAACCTAAGAAACTGCTTATACGGGTCGTTATTTACGTTCTGTGTGTCGCTTATATATTATTATTATTTCTCGTATGAGATAATTTTATTTTATGTACATATAAATATACGAGATTCTTGTGAAATTATGTAAATAAAAAGAAAAAGAAAAAACAAAAAAACAAAATAACATGGGCCCATATAAACTTTTATGTGTGTAAAAGATTAAATAATTTTCTATAATATAAGAAACGTTAATCTTATTTGACTTACAAATTTGCAGCAAATTGAATGGAAAAGCCATAAAATATATCTTTGTTGATTATTCAAGTAGCTCTAAAGCTTACCGGATCTACAATCCCATGTATGGGAATATTATTATTAATAAAAATATGATATTTAATGAGGAAAGATGGTGGATATGGAAAGAAGACAAACAGGGAGACTTTCATATAATCGAAGAATTGGTCAACCAGTCTAGGACTTAACTCTTAAGTGAACCACTGTACCAAGAATCTGGTTGGTGACGTGTTATTGGTCAACCGGCTGAACCGGTCACCCACGGCGTTGAAAAACACGGCTTCATTGTATTCTTTGCATTTTGTCCTTCTCTTCAGTTTTACCCTTTCGAAGGTCAAAGCATTGTTATCAACGTTGTTCAGGTTGCTGTTGTGTTGGATCTATCTTTGTGTTCTGCTGTTGCTTCTTTTATCATTCGATCTGCCGTTTTGGTTCATGATTGAGCTTCTGCCATTTTAGAACTTTCTTTTTTTGTATTTTTTTTCTCTCAATATTATTAGTTGCAAACCGTTAAACGGAAGCTAATATAAGCTATCCATAGCAGTTTGGTTTTCTTGTATGTTGAAGATTTGTGTGGAATTGGAGAAAGCAATTAAATCCTGCAATGAGTTAATTAAGATATCTAGTCATGGGAATGGAGAAAAATGGTATTGGGAATGTTGCTACCAAATAAAGGTCGATATAAGTCTGAATCGGATTAAATTGGGAATCCTGAAATGTCCCGTCAAGACACTACTTATATACAAGTTTATCTTTACATATTTGCATAGATATTATTTCTCGGATTTCAACTCATGATCCTTCGGTAGCAAAAAAAATAGCTTTTACCATTGCTCTATATTCGTTCTCTTTTTCCGGGAATATACTCCAGTTTGGAATAAAAACAAAAGTAAATACATTTGGTGCAAACCACGGGAGTACCTTAAACAAAAGTAAAGTCATTTGGATCGTAGTAACTCTTAGTGTGTTTTTGGATTTACTTATTTTGGAAAAATAATTGTTTTATTATTATTATTATTTTGGTAACTTCGTAATTTAATCTATTTCCAAACATAGGCGCTTAATGGGCTGAAGCCTTTGTTATTTGTACTGCAATTGCCGATGGGTGACTGGACTGGTTTGCATAGAAGGGAATTGATGTTATTGCAGTTCTGATTAGAAAATAAACGGAGCACTGATTTAATTGAAAATGTAGGAAATATTTAACAAATACCTGGAATAAGGAATGCATTTCAATAGAAAATTGTAAAGATTAGATTTGAGTACAATTCAGTTCTAATTCTTAAGTAAATGATTGATTTTGTAGTTCATATATTCATGTTCGTTAGCAATCAAACTAGAGAAGAAGCTTTTTATCTCAGGTTGTCATTT
The DNA here is from genome assembly GCF_033153095.1 of Gastrolobium bilobum. Taxonomy (NCBI): domain Eukaryota; kingdom Viridiplantae; phylum Streptophyta; class Magnoliopsida; order Fabales; family Fabaceae; genus Gastrolobium; species Gastrolobium bilobum. The sequence goes on along the minus strand of NW_026897918.1, from coordinate 28,713 downwards.
GACATGGATGGATTGTTAGCTTTATGAATTTTCTTTTGAGTTCCTCCTCTTTTTGTAACTACAGTTAGCCTTCATCATTTAAATGATAACTTATTTGTAGTGATGAGTAAAACTATTGACAGATACATCATCTGTGTCTAACATCAACCAGGAGTCTTCTCTAGAAATGCTCCCTCTGCAAACATCGCTATCTCTAGTTTCTTCAGATCCTCGCCTCTCTCCTGATGAACCTAGATCAAACTCTGACAATCTCCGTGAATCTCCCACCAAAAGTGCCAGTTCTCAAGAAACTTGGCCTACAACTGATGCAACTGCAGCAAAAAAGATGGAGAATGGGAAAGCTGAGACTAATTGCCTTGAGCAGTCAGTTATTCGCCATGTTTCTAGTGTGGACAAAATTACTCTTCAGGACATTGCAAGAGAAAGTGTTGATATAATCTGTGAAAAAATACATCGTGTACCTGAGGGATTTCTGGAAGAGCTGAAGAATGGACTTCGAGTTATCCTTGAGCGTGGAAATGTTTCACATTATAGAGAGGAATTTTTTCTTTTGCGGAATCTTGTTCAGAGAAGACTTGATTTAACTGCCAAGACACTGATTAGAGCACATCGTGTGCAGCTTGAAATCCTTGTTGCAATGATTACTGGAATTCAGGGATTTTTGCATCCTAGCACCAGTTTATCACAGACTTCCCTGATTGAGATCTTTGGGTATAAGAGATGCAGAAACATAGCATGTCAAAACCAGCTTCCAGCTGATGATTGTACCTGTGAAATATGCACAAACAGTAATGGTTTCTGCAATCTTTGCATGTCTGTAATCTGCAGCAAGTTTGACTTTGAAGTGAATACATGCCGCTGGATTGGAAGTGATTGGTGTTCTCACTGGACTCACACAGATTGTGCCATAATCCGTGAGCAACTCATTTGCATGGGCCCTTCTTTGGAAAGCGAAGAAGGACCAAGTGAAATGGTTTCTAGGTGTCCAGCATGCAAGAGGACTTCAGAACTGTGGGGTTGGGTTAAAGATGTCTTCCTAAACTGTGCACCATCATGGGATGGAGAGGCCTTAATGAGGGAACTTGATTATGTTAGTAGGATCTTTCATGGTAGTAAAGACCCAAGAGCAAGGAAACTATTTTGGAAGTGTGATGATCTCAGGGAAAAATTGAAAAGTGAAAAAATGGAATCAAAAGCTGCTTCCAGGGCTATATTGATGTTTTTCCAAGGTACTAGAACTCTGCTTTTTCTGCAATTTCTGCCTGTTATATAATAAGGCAATATCATGCTTTTCATTTTTATGTTTCCGCCACTATTTATTGAATTTGATCAGATCGAAAAGTATGACAATGCTGATACGAGGATATAATAAGGCGCCCTTTAACTGTCACAGCAAGCACTGGGCTTTTTTATGGTAGTACAGCCCAACTCAAGTTCCAAACGACTATCTCCTCCTCCCAAATGGAATTCTTTCACATCCCACATGATTCGAACCCAGTACCTAGAGGCTAAGTACCAATGGGAAGCATCATGTGTACCACTTAAGCTTTTTTTTGGAAATATGTGTACCACTTAAGCTACTTCTATTTGAGAGAATCTTTAGGAAAAGAAAAAAATTTCGTCGACCTAAATAAAAATATGTCGATGTTTCTAGTAAACTAAAAGAATCGCTTAATAGCTATTTTGCTTCAATCTCTACTATACAAAAAAATTAAAAATGGAAGATTTAGTTACGATTAGAAAAGAAATCAACTTTCAATATATTTATCCCTGGATACTTTACTCGTATTCAAAAAATTGGGATTCTTGATCCAATTCCAAAAAACTTATGTTTCATAATTTTATAATTCCATTTGTCAATTTAGAATTGATTCTTCTTGGAAGTCCGATAAGGTAGGAGAGTTGTGACAGAGCAGCTAAGGGATGTCCTGGTCAAGCTGCTTGTGGTGGACTACTACGCAACTCATCTGGTGGTTGGCTGGGGGGTTTACATATAACATAGGTACTTGTTTACCTCTCGTGGCTGAATTTTGGAGTATCCTAAAAGGTTTAGAATGCGCATGGCATCAAGGCTGGAAACAAGTGTTCTGGAAAGTGACTCAGCATGTGCAGTTGCTCTGCTCTCCGGTAATGGAGATGCAACCTGTGAGTCTCACTTGTTGACTTGGATACCGGCATGGCTAAACAAAGACTGGCACGTCATTTGCACTCACACCCGTCGAGAAGGAAATACATGCTTAACTATCATACATTACTTATTTTAAGTTATTAAGGGGTTTCTATAAACCCACTTAACATAATTCTCACTTTTACAGTTTTCCTATAACTGGACATGCCTCTGTTTTCTAGTCACTGTGCGCAACCTACTTATCATTAATTTCTCATCTTTTAGTATGTTAAACTAGCTCAATTTCCTTTCCAACAAGGTATCACACGCCTCAATTGGAGTTCTTTAGCTCCGGTTATAACCGTTTGAAGTTGGACAATTAAAACTGTCTGCCAACCCAAAACAGAGCACCAAATCTCCCTCACCATTTCTACGATTTTTGACAATTTACTAAACCAATTGCTCTCAAATTTTTATACTGAATACTAGACACCTTGAGCTTTAATTTGATGTATCATGAGCCTAATTTGAGTAATAATTGAGGGAGAAACAATCTCTGGAAGTCACAGACCCGAACAACCCCTGCACTGGACCTCTTTGGGCAGTCTGTGTTCTTTTCGTTCTACAGGGAGCTATACAACTCTAAATGGTACCAAATTTTAACACAACATATCTGACATCTATACAACTCTATGGAGGAAGATATTCCCTCCCAAAGTTGACCCAAAAAATTCTCATTTATTATAAATTTCGACAGCATCTCCTTGTTTATTTAACTTATCCCACTTTGACCAAAGTGTGTTGTAAGCATCAAATGGTACCTAATAATAGACAAGGGTGGCACACAAGGACCAACAAACCTTGACGCTCTTACAACCCACAATATTTTACATCATTATCATTCACTTTATTATCAATGGCTTAACATGACTTATAACTTAAACTCATTTCAATCACTTGATTCAATTTCATGCATTCATAACAATTGGCATATAAATCATAACCTAGAATAGGCCTATTGCCCTTCCATCACATACATACTTTATAATTACACAAGATCCATAATGCTTTAAGTACAATTCTCCAAATATAACTATAAATAAATACATCAATGCTAAACTTAACCAAAATAATACTACATGAGTTACATGTTTGTCAATTTACCGTTTTACCTTTTTTACGTATTTAGACCCAGAACTCAGGATTTTCACTAATTCTACCTTTAATCCTTATTTTAACTATAGTTAAGTGTTTCAAAACTACGAGGTGTTATAAGTTGGCTTCCCCTAGTATCTCTACAAGCTTCAACTCTTTGAGGTGGCTATGGGACTAATCTGGAGTGCGGGTGGAATATGGGGATCGAACCGATGTTCTTTCCTTTTCACTTACTCAGCTTTCTTGCTACTAACTGAGCTATCACCATTTGGTGCCCGTTTCAAGTTTATACAAGCCTTTTGATTTTACCACTATTATTTTTTAAGTCATATAATTAGTTATTGCTCCCTCAAAACTTATAAAAGCCTTTAGTTATGAGCATAATTTCTATTTTTCTTGGTCATCTAAATTGTCATCACTTTAAAAAAAAAAAAGTATAGCTTGCAATTCCTCCCTCCCCCTAAAAAATTTTCTGGTTCAGCCTTTTATATGGTATCAGATTAGGTTCATTGTGGGCTTGCAAACTGAACCCTAATGTGTAAACCCTAAATTGGGGCGTTTCAACTCTGTCATAGTTTCATTCTCATTCCAACCGTTGTCTAGGCTGGCACTCAGCTCATTGTTGGTTTATTTTTATTGCTAATTATAATTGTTATTCCATTAACCGTGTGTGTGGCAGTTAGTATTATTAACTGAATTGGGTCCTAATCCCCTATTCCCACTCTTATTCTTGATAACGGAGGCCTTTTAATTGGGGCCAGCTAACAATACTGCACTTAGCTCTTAACACGATTAATTCAGGTAATCTTGTTATATGATATTTAAATGTTTCACACTTGCAAAGAAATAGTTATTGTTGTCTTGTGCTTACTGAACTGGAAATTAAAAGAGTGTGTATTTTATGTATTAATATGTTGAATTGCATTTTACTTGCTAGAATCTCAAGCAGATGGGAGCATTGGAGAGAAGAAACCTAAATTATCTGGGGAAGATAGACCTTATATGACAGAGTTGAGTGGATACAATTTTGAGACCCCGTTCTTTGACATTGAATACAATGGAGCTGTAAGGTTAAAAACCCTGTTCTCATGAATTGAATGCCTCTTTAATATGATAACCTAACACTTCGTTATTATTTGTCCTCTAAATATGCGTACAATTGGACCCCCTCAATTATTGTTCATTATATATTCACATGCAATGAAGGACAATGTTGTAATTAGGCTTTCTGTTATTTATTTGTTCATTAATTTTTATTTTTTTTTATGGTTTTAACTTGCACCGTGAAAATAATTTTGTATCCTGTGCTGATTGGTTTTGAGTTTTGGGAACTAATCATAAAGTTTATCTTATCTAAAATCTGTAATTCATGATAGCAGAACTTCACAATCATGGGAGAAGGAATCTGTTTCAACTGAAGATGGTTATCAATGGAGGACGTATGGTCAAAAAGACATCCTGAATGCCAAATATCCAAGGTGTATTATATATTAATTGATTCCTCTGTTTCTTCTTGATCTCTCAATATCTCTTATGAGCCTAATTGGGTATGTTTTGTCAACACAATTTGCAGGAACTACTACAGATGCACTCACAGATATGATCAAGGTTGCCTAGCAACAAAACAGGTGCAGAGAATTCAAGAGGATCCTCCACTTCACAGGACAACCTATTATGGAAACCACACTTGTCGTCACGACAGCTCATATAAGCTATTCCGAGGCAAAGAGAAGATAAGTGAGGCAAAATGCTCATGGTCATTATTACCTGACAGTTCTGACAAAAGCACTGATAGAACGACAAATTCATGTTCACACGAGTATTCTGGCCCGTCCTGAATTTCTAATACATAGTTTCAGTTAATTAAAATTTTGTATTTGAGTTCTATACCCACGACAACTGAACTTATCAAGGAGAGGAAACATAAGACTAGCTAAATAAATATTGGAGGAGTGTAGAGTGTTTAAGTATGATTTTTCTGATGTTTTATGAGTTAGAAAAATAAATTCTCATTCACTTTTCATCTTGTGAATATTGCCGTCAAGATTAAAAAGTTTAGGAAGACAAAAGCTATAAGGTAGTGTTTGGTTGAAAGTTTATTTTGGGATTGATGGAAAAGTGTAAGTGGATATTGGAAAATACCACGTTTGGTTTAGGTTTTTTCAAAAAATACTACGCAAATAGGATAGATGAAAAATGACTTTTGTGTTGAATTTTGAATGACTGTTACAGAATACCACTTGAGATGTGGTATTTTGAGAAAACTGGGGAAGTGAAAAAAAACAGGTGCAAAGTTTCTCTCAAACATAGATTTTGCATATTTAAATAAATTTCTCAGGTAATATTTCGGTCAACCAAACAACTTTTTTTATATTTTCCTATCAAACTCACTTTCCAATCATTTCCCTATCAATTACATTTTTCTAGTAAAAAAAAATTTCTCCCGAACCAAACACTACCTAAGCTATTGCCTCACCAACTAACTAATCAGACGCGAGCCCCTCCTCGGGCGGATTCCTCCTTTTGCTCCTCAGCCTATGGGGTATTAGCAGCCGTTTCCAGCTGTTGTTCCCCTCCCAAGGGCAGGTTCTTACGCGTTACTCACCCGTCCGCCACTGGAAACACCACTTCCCGTCCGACTTGCGTTAAGGTAGAGAACTGAACCAAGAATTCTCTTTCTTTATCATCAATCGAATCGCTGTTCGAGACCCAGGATTCTATTTTATCATCAATCCAATCACCATTCACGTTTGGAAAAAAAAAATCCAATGAAAAAAAAAACTTTTGTTTTTTAACAATTTGGGGGGAAGTAGAATTGCCTTTTTATTAAGGTCTTATGATCTACTTCCTATTTATTAAATTAAATTAAAATAAAAAAATTAGCACACTGTTAATAGGGTTAGCTCATGTTATATGTTACTTTGACCAAATGGCTAAACAAAAAATTATACTAACTTGAAGGAGTTAGGGATAGGTATTTACTCTCGATAGGGTCTTAAGTTAAAATTATTATTTTTAAATTAAAGTTAAAAATAAGGGTTGAAAAATTAAAAAAAAAATTTATTTGATAATTATATAAATTTTTTAATTTAAAAATTATTTTAAAACTCAAGATAAAAAAAATTATTTAACAAAAAAAATAGATTTTTTTTTTAAAAAGCTAGTGTACATTTTTTTTTAAAAAAAACTCCTTATAAGAGCTTCTAGTTTTTTTTTTTGTTTTTTTATGCATTAAAAAAACTTCTTTTATATTAAGAGCTTTTACAAAAATATATTTGACCATTACTTCTCTTTTTAAAGAGAAGTTTTAAAAATAAAGCCCATCAATGGAGAATATGTTTGTTTAAAGTGAGGGAAAGGCCCATCTACGACGTAAGTTAGATCATTAAACCTAAGAAGCTTTAAGTTGATTATGTATTTGAAGATTAAAAAATAAAAATAATTTAACTATGGCTTTCACAAATTCAGTAACACAGAACTTTGCAAAGAGGCACAAAATAGCACCTTGCTTTCTTTAAATTAATTTCATAAATCATTGATACTACATGGACAATGTATAATAAACGCACACATTTTTTCCTTTTTTATAAAAAAAAAAGCATTGGTATGGAGGCACCTAACAGGACCTTGTTTGCTTTCATCAATTGAATCCAATAAATCATTCATACTAGGGGTGTAAATGGGCTGGGCTGGGCTGGACTTTGGCCATCTTGGCCCAAGCCTACGTAAAAAAAATTCAGCTTATCTGGCCTACTGGCCTATTAAAGGCTTTATTTGTAAGCCAAGCCCGGCCTATTTTCAAAAATAAGAAAGTCTGACATGGCCTACAGGCCTTGTAGGCCTCCCACTGTATATAATAAGCAAAAAAAAATAATTGTATAGAGCAAAGAAAGTTCCATTCATGCATGCACTAGTACTTCTCATAAGAAAAAAATGATAAACAAGAAAGAGTCAACATAATATCTCAGCTCTAGAATATATAACATAGAGGAATAGAGTCAAAGTCAAAGAAATGGGAAAAATAAGAAAAATACAATTGTTGGATGCTGAAATAACGTCTACAAGAGAATGTCATTCATCTAAAAATCTTTAAACCACCGTCAAGACAAGGGAAAGAAGAGTATTATTGAAAGATCTTCATCAGTAATATCATAATCCAGCAAGGTACCCATTGCTCCATGGTGTTAAGCTGCAACAACATGTAAAATTCGGAGACATTAGACAAGTTTTCCTTTCATAAAATAAAATAGCACAAAAAGTAAGAGATATTGATATTTAGTACTTTGTGTCTTTGTCACATAAAATAAATACTATTTTAATAAATTAAATAGGTCAGCCTACAAGGCTGTAGGCCGGGCTTGACAAAATTGGCCTATGGCCTATTTATTAAAAAAGCTTTTTATAAGCTTAAGCCTACTCTACTTTTCTGAAAGGCCGGGCCTGGGCTGGACCAACGTAGGCTGGGCTGGGCCAGCCTGGCCCATTTACACCCCTAATTCATACTATGTGGACATAAGTAAAACTATCACACAAAAATACCGCTCAACAAAATTGTTCTGGTAGGTAACAATATGCAACAATAAATAAAGAGTTCAGTGGGTGTTCTTTACAGGATATAAGCTTGTGTTTTATCAGTAAGATAGAGTTATAATATGAAAAATTGCTCTTTTTTTCTTTTCACTTCAGTTGAAATAACTGAGGAGAGAAAAAAACATAACTTTTCATATTATAACTATGTCTTACCGGTAAGACATAGTGTTAAAAAATAAAAGGATACAAGTTTGTGTCCTTTAAAAGCACAAATCTTTTCCCCATAAATAAATAAGATAAAAGTTTAAATATGAGGTTTGTCTTTGAATCACTTATCTCTTATGTTTTTTTTTATTATTTACCCCAATATGTTTTATTCACATCCAATTCCCTCCTTAATAGTATTAAAATTTCTAATGAATATGTCTATTTTAATCTTCTTATAAAAAAATTATGTCCTAAAGACTACCCATTCCAAATGGAGTTGGTAGGGTTCAGATTTACAAGCCTAATTATTGTTTGGTATAATAACCACGTTAGTAAAATGAGTAATGAGGAATTTCCCATAAATTATCAGATAATAATTAGATCAAAAATCTAATTATGAGAATTAATTAGATACATAATCTAAAGTTTTACAATATAAGGGTCTGTTTGGATGAGCTTTTAAAAAAATGACTTTTTATGCATTTTTTTTTTTAAAATAACTTTTTTAAAAAGGTAAAGTTATTTTACTTTTGGATGTATGATCTGAAAATCACTTTTACATAAAAAATTGTTTGGATGTAAAAATAAAAAAGCACTTTTTATATATAAAATTACAATAAATGAGGGATAAAATAGCATGATCATAAGATAAGGAGAGATAAAATAGGTATGATGGGATAACGTTAAAATTGTATTTTAAAAATTTATATTATATTTTTTCCAAAAAAATAAATTAATTATCTTTTAATTTCTGCTTTTTTCAAAAGCAACCAACTACTGTCTATAAAAAAAAGCAGCATTTTAACTTTTATTTTAAATTTTGCTTTTTTAAAAAGTTGTTATCCAAATATCTAAAAATTCTCAAAAAACTTTTATTTAAAAAAAACAACTTTTTTAGGAATAAAAGCCCATCCAAACGGGCACTAAGTCACTTTTCAGGTAAAAGTGCAATTACAGTGAATTTTGGGGTAAAAATGCAAATTAGGTAAAATTACTCGAAACTTGTTGTAAATGTATTAGTAGGGAGAGGTTATACTTAATACTGAAAAGTTTTACTACTCTTATTACTAAATTAATCACAGTTGATTGCCGTCAATCTAACGGTTATAATTTATTAGGTCACACTTATTAATTCTCAATAAATCATATCCGTTAAATTAGTGAAAATCAACGGTAATAGCTTAGCAGTAAGGGTAGTAAAACTTTTTAGTAGTAAGTATAACTGCCCCAATATTAATAAGAGACTAATTGATGATGTTTTATGAGACAAAAACACATATTTAGAAATATCAAGTATTGACTAGAAAATATATATGAAACAAAGAGTAAAAGAACAAATTACCATGATAGAATGGTTAAATGAGAAATTACCCAAGTGGTAGTGTTGACTTGTGAGTCAACCAAGCTTAAGTGAGTTAGAAAATCAGATTTTCAACATCAAACCAAAACACCCTTATCGATAGTCATCTTCCCCAAAGAGCCAAAAACATCATTGATGAAGAGCTCCAAACATAGTGTGAGCTAGAGTGGATGAAATTGATAAGTTCCAAAGCCAAAAGTGTGTAGAATCATCGATTGATTTTCATTGGAAAGCATTGGTGAGTGAGATTTTCCTCCTTCAAAGCTTAGGTCGAAAATGTATTCTTAGTGATTCTTGAGCTTTTCAACCATTGGAAGCTAGCAAATCCCTCCTCTCATCTCTACCTAAAGCATTGGTAATCAAGTTTCTAGCTTTAGCATTCCAATTAGCTTCTTTAATTTCTTCTTCCGAAAATTCCTTTAGATTCTTTGGAACATCATTGTTGCTTTCATCCTTTTTGGTTGGGATTTTATATCCCTCTTCAACAATATTCCAAATTCTTAAATCATTGGACTCAAGAAATATTTGTATCCGACTTTTCCAATAAGCATAATCGGTGCTATTAAAGAAAGGAGGTCTTGTAGTTGAAGTTCCCTCAAGAGGCATATCATTTTTCAAAGAGGCCATCCCTTCTCTAGAAGCGGTTAAGCTCTTTATACAAGAGTTCAAGCTATGATACCACTTGTTGGACAAGTGGCCTCAAACTCAAGAGGGGGGTGAATTGAGTTTTAAAATTATTTTTGTAAAATGACTCACTTTTCTTTTTGAAAATAATTTTCTTGAGTTCAAATAATTTACTACACGTAGAGACAAAAAATAGCAAATAATTAGCAAGATGTGAAATTAAATATGCTAAAATAATCTAACAATGCTTATGCAAAGATAAGGGTTTGAGAGATTGCAAACGAGATGTATCCTAGTTCGGTCACCACCACCGTGACCTACGTCCAGACTGAAGCCGCTTTGTCAACTTTCACTATTCGGTTGAGCTTCAAGGGTGCTCAACAAATCACTACACGATTCTCCAAGACTTCGTTCACTTGGAGACTAACATTTTTTCTTCACTAACACAAGGGTTCACTCCCCTCTCAATTCAAGAAGTAAGATTGAGATGATTAACAAAGGATAAGCACTCTCTAAGTACAGATTACACAAATAGAAGCACTAGTAGGTGTATAGCTTTTCAAGAAAGATGAGCTCAAGTGAATGCAATAATCAAAGTGAGTAATTAATGAGCAATAATAGGCTAGAATGAGTAACAAAGGTTCAATAATTGATCTATTGTCGTGTACTGTTCATCACATTTGATGTGGGTATTTATATTGACACCTCTTTTGAAAACTAGTCGTTTCTAGACGTTGTAATCCGTAGATATCCGGATATTTGTCGAGCACATATCCGGATATTGTATCCGGATATTGATATCCGGATATTCTCAGTGCAATATCCGGATATTTCATGGCAGCTCACTTTTTACATGAATTCTAAGTTTCTTTTCATTCAAAAAAGGTTTTTACAACATAGAAAGCATGTAATTGGTTATGGAATATGTCTAGAAGCGTTTATATCATGTAGGTTCCTTTCCAACCCAATTTTGGGCATATCAAACCATTTATTTTGTCATTTCTTGGAAAATGCATTCTTTTAAAACATATGAGTGATGTAAGGCCATGAATATGTGTGATTATATTTTGCCATGATGCTTACGTGCTTAAGTTACTTAAAAAACCTTTTGATGCACTTTTGACTTATTAGATCAAGGTTTTTAAGCAATTTCCGATTAGGTAATTATATGAATGAACTTGAGCTCATGCAATGCTAGAATATATACACCTTTACATATTTTTCCTAAGTCCTAAATGAATATAACAGTGAGATATTTGGACTTTGCATGATGCTTGAGACTTGATGCTTGAATTGCTTTTGGATGTTGCTTTGTCCTTGAGCATTTCTCTTTGAGTTTGTTTGTTATCATCAAAACTATGTTGACGTGGAATCATCAAGATATTAACTTTGAGTACATGGCAACCACATCATCACTTTGATTCTTCACTTAGTGGCAGATCATCTCTCTAGAATTCTGGAGAAGGAACTCCAGGATAGTCCAGACTTATTGATAACTATGTTACACCGACTCTAACTCGGACATGGGACATGACATGACCTGACACTTCGACACGTTAATTCTAAAAAATGTTAGATTTCAACACGTTGGGACACGTTTTGATATTAAATAATATTTTTAATTTATGTAATGTATATTATATTTAATATTCAATAATTTAACAAAAAGATTAAACTAAACTTATAATACCCATCAATTTTGAAAAGAAATATAATATATAACAAATATTTATATTAAACTCAATAAAATGGTAATCATAATCCAATGAATCTAAAGTTGGAACTAAAAACGCAACGTAACGCAACCTTTGAACCGTTTTTTGAGTCTCTGCAACATGTGCTGGAGTGTCGGAGTATTGGGGAGTGTCAGACATGACGATAAGTATAGAGATATTTTAGCTATCATTGATAGATGATGGGATTGTCAATTTCATCATCCTTTGCATGCAGCTGGGCATTATCTTAACCCTTAATTTTTTTGATTCTAATCCAAGGCTGGATGATGATTTAGAAGTGGTTAATGGATATTTGAAATGCTTCAAGAGACTAATTGCAAATGTGGATGAGATGGACCAGGTTATGGATGAATTGAAGCTATATAAGAAAGCTTGGGGTCTCTTTGGCATGGACTCAGCCAAAAGACAAAGGGATAAAGTGTCTCCTCGTAAGTATTTGATCCCCTTAAGCTTTAATTGTTACAATTTATTTAACTAGTCATATTATTGAGTTATTATATTTTGTATTACAGTTCAATGGTTGGGGACGTATGGAACACAAATAAAAGCATTGAAAAAAATTACCATTAAAGTATTGAGTCTGACTTGCAGCTCTTCGGGATGTAAGTGCAATTGGAGTATTTTTTAGCATGTAAGTACATGCTCAATGGTTTTATTTTAGAGCTTCATAACTGATTATGAAACTAATATTTTTTATTGTTAATTATCAAATAGATTCATTTCAAGAGGCAAAGTTGCAGGACTTGGTTTATATTAAATATAACCAAACTCTTATATATTGATTTGATAATCGTAATCTGATTGATCCCATTCTCCTAAATGATATTGATAAAAGCAATGAATGGTTGGTAGGAGATATGGGTGGAGATGTGGAACAGAATGAGAATGAACTTGTACTTGAGGATGATACCTTGACCTGGGGTGACATTGCAAGTGTAACTAATGCTGGTGAGCCTTTAGTTTACAGTAGACAACAGACAAAGTCCATTGTTCTGCCTTTAAGCTCGAAGGGAAAGCAAATTAAAGAAACTGAAGGACTTGAAGATGTGCCAAAATGACTGTACAATATAGATACTAGTGACAGTGAGGCTGAAGCAGACTTTGGTGATGGTGGAATTCAAGATTCTGATTAATTCTTTTTGACATTTAAATATGGAAACGGAATGAAATATGTTTTCGATATTGACAATATTTAGATCTTTTAATTTACTACTTGGAATTCCTATTTGTTTTGGAGCAATCCTTTATTATTATTGATTGTTTTTATTTTTTAGCATATATATGTGTGATAAATCTAGATTCTATTCATCTATTTAATTATTTTCGCAATTGCAACCCGCTATAATGTTTATAGCATTTTTTAGGATTGGCCGCTATGTGCCACAATCCGCTTTTAACTACTATGTTCAAGAGTATCGACAAAAAAATTAATTTATTGCTTTTTTAATAAATAATTACGCAAATGTAGTCATTTTGAAACTATTTACGCAGGTGTAGCAGTCAAACACGCCCACATAGGGCGTGTTCCAATTGAAAGAGACACGTCCATGTGGGACGTGACCTATGAGGAAAACACGCCCACATGGGGCGTGACCAACAGGAGAGAGACACGCCCATGTGAGGCGTGACCTATGAGAGAGACACACCCACATGGGGCGTGTTCCACCTGGAGATCATGCCCAATCAGGGCGTGAGTGACCCAACTGCAACCTATTTATACACATATCCTCTATACACTCTTCACAACTCTTCTCACTAATTATTCTTAAACTCCCACATTCATTTGCACTTGTTTATTCATATTTCGTTTGATGTTATTCGTTTTTTATTTTTAAGAATGAGTTTGAATTCTGAATCTATTCGCGTTGTACTATATTATAACGGTATGAAAGAGGAAGGTCGTGCTGGTGTTATTTTTGTAGGGGAGAAAAGGCCATCACGTATTAAGCGAAACTCAACGGCTGCGGAGCTGTATCAGAAAATACGCCAAAAATTATGTCTTGAAGACAAACAATCGATCACTCTAGTCACGGCAAGATTATGACAATGTGAACAATACATTAGTTTGCAAGTGGTTGATGATGAAGACATCGATATGGTAATGGAAGAGTTCTTGAACCAGTCTAGAAAGGATTTCTTAGAGTTGTACGTGGATACTGCCGCGGCAGAGGATGTTGTGCTACCAATGAGGTCAATTACTTCTAATTTTCCTCTTAATGCATCCTCATATGCTGCTCCAGCTGTTAACATGTCTGAGGAAGATGAACATGACCCTACTTGGGTTATGGATGAGGACTATGAGGATGATGATGAGGAAAATATCGCAATGAAGGATCGTTTTCTTGCAGAGGATGCGAGTGCATCGGACAATGACGAAGAATGTGGCAGGTCCAATACTCAAATTCAGCCATGGCATGATTTGGGGGAGTCTCGTATCGTAGTACATCATGACTCAACATCAAGTCAAGTACCAGAACATCCTGAAGGTATGCTATGTAAAAACTATTCAGATTTGCGTAGTGCAATTTTGTTGATGTAATTAATTCTTGTTTATTATTATTATTACGTAGTACATGCAAGCAATGAACCTGTTGCTCCTTTTTGGTCCGAAATTCCACATTACACATATATTGATTGGGATCATTCGAGTGAACAAGAATCATATACCCAGAGTTCGGGTTCAATCCAAGGTCCATGGCAATTGGGGGAAAAGTTGTTTGTTAACCAGCAATTTACATCCAAAAAAAGAGGCTCAGATGGCAATCAAGCGCAACCTCATGAAGGAGCGTCAAGAAGCAATTGTTGTGGAAAGCATGCCTACAAAGTTAAGCATGAAATGTTGCACGCATGAGCAAGGTTGCCCATGGAGGATCAGGGTAATTAAACCAACGTATGGTGAAAATTGGAAGGTAACGAAATGGGTGGGGATCACAATTGCTTGAATGACCATATTTCTCAAGATCATAGACAACTTGATTCTGACGTGATTGCATCACTTGTAGTAGGTACGTTATTTCAAAGTATTATGCTATATTTAAAAATTGGTTGATATACCTGTAGTTCTGTTAATGTATATATTACAATTTGTTTGTCAGAGATGATAAAAAAGGAACCATCAGTGTCAATTGCGCTAGTCCAGGAGAGGATAACTCATTCTTATGGTTTCAAAGTTTCATATAGAAAGGCATGGTATGCGAAGCAGAAAGCAATGACAATGGTGTATGGTGATTGGGAGAAATCATATGCATATTTACCTCGGTGGTGTGAATATATGCTTCGTTTTTCAACAGGTTCCTTTTATAATATTCAAACAAAGGATTGTTTTGTGGGGGGCAACTGGTCCTGGGAAACACGTATTTCTTCGCATTTTTTGGACTTTCAGACAATGTTGTGAGGCATTTAATTTTTGCAAACCAATGATACAAATTGATGGCACTCATTTATACGGAAAATACAAGGGAAAGTTGTTGATTGCCACAGCTCAGGATGGAAATAATGAATGTCTGCCACTTGCATTTGCTGTTGTTGAGGGTGAGACATTGGAAGCTTGGTCATACTTGCTTGCCAATCTTCGTCTGCACGTTACACAAGCGCAAAATATTTGTCTAATTTCAGATCGACATGCTAGCATATTATCGGCTGTAGAGAATAATCTGTATGACAATACTCAACTGTATGGAAGCAAATGATAGAAGTAATGGCCCACCATAAGTACCGCTTATGATCAGATACTAGCAATTGTAACACCCCTTGTATACCCGATTTGTTGACATGTCATCGTATTAAGCCACGCTTAATAAAATATGAGGAATATCTTTTTCTTTTCAATTATGACGTCATTAAACTTAGCCAAGTTGATTACTTAATCAATTTTATAAAAACATCGCCTGTATGTAATTGCAAAAGACATCTAACTGAAATACCTCATAATATAAATAAATGTGAGTATCTAAGTCACGGAACTACAACACGTAGACCGGACACAATCCTAATACAATTGTACAACTCGAATCCAAACTAAGACATAGTCAAGTCAGTGTGGCATGGACAATCCCCATGCTCACCAAATAAAACAACATAGCCAACAGAGTCTCAACAACAACATAGTCATAAAGCTAACAGCAAAATAACAACAGGTATATCCATCATCCACGCATAATCATCATAAAAGCAGTAATATCAGCTAAGCTCCGGCCTCCTGCCGCTAGAGGTCTCAAACCCCGCATTACCTGAACCTGAAAATGGTGCCCCAAACGTGGGGTGAGATCTCTAAAAAGAAATCTCAGTAAGACAAGGGGTCCTCAAGGATCTTCCACCCCAAGCTCACTTACATGTGCAATATAAGTTCTAAAGCAGTTAACACAATATAAGTTCTCAAAATAGTGCAATGCAACAAATAATCATGTCATGTGTGTTATAACATTTCTACAGATCAGAGAAGTGTAGGAATCCATCTAAACCCACACAGTACTAGCCATTGTTGTACCCGTCCACAGGACCACCCATTGGCCTCCTGTCGGCGTAACACCACATACATATCATAAGCAATTGCGCTTAACAGCTCATTAGCATTTCAATAAAACGGTACATGAAAACACATCATGCATACAACCATCCCCCCATGGGAAATGGTGGAACCAACAATGGCTAAACCGAGGACACGAAAGCTTACCTCGCAAGCTAACTATCCAAGCCAAGCTCACACTAGCTCAATACCCACAAACAGCACAATCACAATCTGTTTATATCAGAAATATCATCAATAATTATACTTTAAAGGTTCATTTTATTATGATGCATTTCCTTTTTCGTTTACATCTTTTCTAGTTCATAATTATCAAGCATTAAGTCCCTCAATTAAAGGTATCACTGTTTCCCAACAGTAACACCAACTTCCTAGGTCATCATGCCCAAAAGGGTACTTTCCTATGCATAAAACTGGTTTCTGGTCATTTTCACAGGTGGTAACCGATTACCAAGCACATGGTAATTGATTACTGAACTAGGTAACCGATTACCAAAAACATGGTAATCGATTACTGCACATGGTAACCGATTACCAACAAAAGGTAATCGGTTACCACGCGGGTAGAACAGTTTTCTGCAGAATTTTTCTGCATAAACCGAAGTGAAAATGGCTCCCAATGATCCAAGGTTCGGTTTTGACCCAAAACAGATGTTCATTAATATTTATTAACCCTAGATTAACAACCTTTAACATGATTAATCAAAGTTATCTCTTTTCATGACATAAACAAGCTATTTTCATGAAATTCCAAAGGAAGTGTCCAAGGTATACCTATGGGGTCCTTGAACTCAGAAAAAAAAGAGCTTTTGATGACCAGAGAAGTGCCCCAAGCCTCTGCCTTAGTGATGCACGAAAATCACTACTCAAAGGTAAGTTCTTTCCCTCCAAAGCTTGGTTCTTTAAGCTCCAATGGAGGTGAAATGCACTCACACTCCGACAACCAAGGAGGAAGCCCACTCACACTCAGAAAACAGAATCAAGAGCTCCCAAGATCACTCTCCCCATTTTCTCAAAGCTTGCTACAAGCTCACACAATGATGGAGAAGGGTTTTCAAGAAGAAAAGGTGGAAACTTTGGTGTAAAAATGGAGGAAAGATCAAGTATTGCAATGAGGAAGAAGGTGGCAACCAAGGGAAATAAGAAACTCACGTAGAAAGGCCTCAAAATCTGACCTAGAAGTGTGTGCCCCTTTTATTTATAGGCGCGCTTAAGCTAATCGCGCAGTATTAGCGTTAATAGCTACGCTTATTATTTTAATCTTAAACTTCAGATTCTGAACCTAGCCATTTTTCTAAGATTTTTCATATTTTTATTTTATTTTTCGCAGCACCTTTTCGGTACGCGCTTTTCCATAGCCAGTATCAGTTCTGGCACCAGTTCTCACTATTTTAACTTGAAACTTGTTTTACAAGTCCTATATATTATTCTAGTAACATATACACACTTTTCGTAATTTTCCAGGATACTTCATAGGTACGCATTTATACCGAGTAGCAGAACCGGTATCTGCACTTTTCGTCAGAAAAACGACTTTCAGCATTATTACTCACTTACTATAATTATTTAAGCCTCATAATAATTATTAGGGTTAATTATAGAATTATTTCTTAATTTCTCATAATTAATTAATTAACTTCCTTAATTAACGGTGCAGGTTCTTACATTCACCCCAAAATTTTAAGGATTTTGTCCTCAAAATCAGAAACATACCTGTCTCGGAAGTCTGGATACTGTCGAAGAAGCTTTTCCTCTTGCTCCCAAGTGCACTCCTCAGGAGTTCTCCGGGTCCATTGCACTTTAACCATCGGAATGATCTTACTTTTGAGCTGCTTCTCGCCACGATCGAGAATCTTAAGTGGTCCGACGGGAGTTTTCAAGTTCTCCCGAATCTCCACAACATTTGGTTGTACAACGTGCGAAGGATCCGCTACAAACTTGCGAAGTTGAGACACGTAAAACACGTCGTGGGTGTTGGTCATGTTCAGAGACAAGGAAAACTGGTAGGCAACAGGTCGTACTTTACCACGTAACTGGTATGGCCCAATGAATCACGGGCTCAGTTTCCTCACTCCAAGTGCCCGAACAACACCGGTGACAGTGAAAGTCTCACAAACACGTTCTCACCCTTACTGAAATCCAGTGGACGATGCTTAACATCAATGTAGTTCTCCTGGCAAATATGTGCCTGCTTCAGCTTTCCTCTGATCATCTGAATCGGCTGGGGGTAAATTGGACAAGGTCCAAGACAAACAACTCTTTATCTCCAACCTCAGACCAACAGGTAGGAGTTCTACACCTCCTACCAAACAGCGCCTCGTAGGGTTCCCTATCTAGGCTAGCAAGGAAAACATAGTAGACTCAATCGATGCCAGGTACCTATCCCATGCTGGGCCCTGCTCCAAGGTGCAAGCCCTCGACATGTCCTCCAAGGTCTGGATGATCCGCTCAGTCTGTCCAATAGTCTGAGGGTGATAGGCTGTACTCAGTAGCAACTGAGTTCCAAAAGCTCTCTGTAGCGCCTTCCCAAACCGAGATGTGAACTTCGGGTCCCTATCACTGATGATACACTCGGGCACCCCGTGAAGACTCACGATCTCGCGAACGACCGGTTTGGCCAACTGCTATGAAGAGAAACTCACCTGTACCGGAAGAAAGTGGGGAGACTTTGACAATCTGTCCACAATGACACAAATAGAGTCAATACCAGCCTGAGTCTTAGGCCAGCCCACCACGAAGTTCATGGAAATACCTTCCCACTTCCACTGCAGTACCTCAAGTGGTTGAAACTTACCAAACGGCTTCTGGTGTTCAATCTTCACCTTTAGGCACAAGAAAAAAGTTCTTCCTTCTTCCAAGACATATTGTCCTGGTTGTTCACACAATCTCGACACCCTCTTAGCACTTACACCTTTTGGGTCTTCTCCAAAAGCTCATTCTCAACTCTCACAATCTCTGCCTCGAGAAGTGCACCCCCAAATAAAGAGGTCACCGTCAAAACTCGAAGTTTCACAATGACGTCAAAACGTCATCCGATTCCCTGGGATAATCAGTCACTTTCTCAATAGAGGTGACCCGACCCCACCAACTCTAAACCACTCAAATCTTGAGTGAGTTTGGTCTCATTCCATGACTCTAACCTCGACAAGACTTACAAATTATAATCAATATCCTCAAAATAAATTCATATTCATTTCACAGTACGAAATCATGATCATGTTCATTTCAACCAATACATGTTAGTTAACATACTAATTCACATAGTGACGTACCTTAGTTCACGTACACCTGCAAAATTTTCAATTTCAATAGCATAATAACCCAAAAACTCTAAGTAACGGTATACCTCAATCTCCATGGTATCTGCAAAATCGAGAGTCAGTCAAAGGTGAAATAACATTGATATATTACAACAGTTCATCGTACTTATTTTATGCTTAACACTATCCATGGTGTTAACATGCCAACTACTTATGACGCATATCAATAATCAACATAAGACCCTAGAGTCATGGGGACCACTCAACTCACAAACGAATTGTACATGAACTGCCTCGCATATACCAGATCACGCGTGGCCTTGCCACAAATTCCAAGTGTTACACACTGAGTTTTCCTGAAGAGAATTTCACATCCTCAAACAGAGCACCATCACGCTTAAGTAATGGCGTAAGGCATCTTGCCTCAATAACAACATGACTGGTGCTTCCCATGGAGACACGCTCGGTCGGATGAAGTCTTTAGCCGAAAGACCCTCAGAACGCTACTTCAACTCAGCAAACTCTGGTGGCGACATCCGGTATGGAGATAATAACAAGGCCCCACACCAGGCAACAATTTAATGGGGAACACTATCTCCCACTGTGGCGGACACTCAGGAATCTCCTCAGGAAGCACCTTGAGGAATTCCTTCACCACAGGAATGCCAGTGAGATCCTTCTGTGTCCCACTCACCAAACCTCCCAACATGACATAACCAATGTCCCTGCTCACAAGGTTCTCCTAGCCCGTAGCAATAAAAGGCGAGGAACTGGTTGTGGAATCACACGGAGACATCACCACTTGCTAGGCACAACAATCAATCAATCAATCATCGCACAACTATTGGACAATCCATCCACACCAAGGCTGATTTTCAGATTAGCCATCGGCAATCCAATTAGATCTACCGAAAATCACGGCCAGCCCACTGAAACACGACATCTCGATGTACAGTGGTGGTATCACACTTTTCTCCGGTGGCGGTAGTCACCCGCAACGGTGGAGAAAACACAGACATGGGCAACTCAAGCCCCACAGCAATCATGGTGGCAATAAAAGAATGCGTATCCTCGGAATCAAACAAAACATCCACAGTAATTCCACCAATGGACACAGTACCTCTGACAAGGTTCGGAGCTCTGTTCGACTGCTGCTGATCCAACATGTAAACTCGCCCTGTGGCAGATGGAACAACAGGTGCCGCTGTAGGTGGAAGGGGAACCATCTGCAATGGAACTGCACGAACTACAGCAGCTCTCGCTGTCGACGACGGACAATCTCTAGCATAGTGGCCCTCCTTGCCACACTGAAAGCATATAGTCTAGCCGGTAGCACACGGCCCCAAATGAACCTTCCCACATACCGAGCATCTGGGAGGAGGAGGTCTCGCTGTACTCCCTGAGTCGTAGTCCTCTTGAACTGATTTGGCGCTTGCCTAGCCGCCAGCTACTTTCCCTTTCCCTGACCAGCAAACTTCCTATCCTTCCTGGAAGTGGAACTACCAGTTCCCTTCACATCAGCAATCTTGGCCCTCTTGGTCTTACTCGTGATACAGACATCCTCGATATCCTTACACTGCTGCACCAGTGTACCGAAGTCTCTCGATGCAGCTCTAGCAATATGCTCTGCAATCACCTCACTAAGTCCCCTGCGGAACTTAGCAGCCAAAAAGGTCGGAGTGGGCACCGCCATCCGAAAGTGGGCGAACTTCACAAGTTCATTAAACTTGGCCAGGTACTCGTCAACAGACATCGAGCCCTGAACCAATCTATCATATTCCCCCTGCTTCCTCTCCTGCACGTCGTAAGGGAAGTATCTGCCCAAAAAGCAGTCCTCGAAGAATGGCCATGTCATAACATTACCCTGCACCTCATAAGCCTGAGAGGTATTCATCCACCACTCGTGTGTATCTCCCTCAAGCATGTACGTGGCGAACATTAGCTTCTGCGGGTTAGTACACTGCATAACCCGGAAGATCTTCTCCAATGCCTGCAGCCATCTCGCAGCAGCAATAGGATCAAGCGCCCCATCGAAATAAAGTGGCTTATGCTTGCGGAAAGCATTTAGCCGGAGATTTATAGTATCGCGATCATCAGCAGGCTCCGCATAGGGCTCTATCACCCCAGTAGTATGACCAGTGCCCTCAACATGACTCTAGCTCTCCTCCTGCAGACTAGGGGGAGGTGGTGGCGGTGGAGTTGGTGGCGGATGGAACTAGCCAACAGCGGGACCAGCCCTCATCTCCTCCAACATGACTCTCATCATGGTCATGTTTATATCAGAAATATCATCAATAACCATACTTTAAAGGTTCATTTCATTATGATACATTTCCTTTTTCGTTTACATCTTTTCTAGTTCATAATTATCAAGCATTAAGTCCCTCAATTAAATGTATCACTGTTTCCCAACAGTAACACCAACTTTCTAGGTCATCATGCCCAAAAGGGTACTTTCCCACACATAAAACTGGTTTCTGGTCATTTTCACAGGTGGTAATCAATTACCAAGCACATGGTAATCGATTACTGAACTAGGTAACCGATTACCAAAAACATGGTAACCGATTATCAAAAATATGGTAATCGCTTACTGCGCATGGTAACCGATTACCAACAAAAGGTAATCGATTACCACGCGGGCAGAATAGTTTTTGCAGAATTTTTCTGCATAAACCGAAGTGAAAATGGCTCCCAATGATCCAAGGTTCAGTTTTGACCCAAAACAGATGTTCATTAATACTTATTAACCCTAGATTAACAACCTTTAATGTAACACCCCGTGTTAACTCGGTTTGTTATCATGTCATTGTATTAAGCCACGCTTAATTAAAAATGCGGAATATTCTTTTTCTTTTCGATTGTGACGTCATTATCCTTACCAAGTTGAATTACTTAATTCATTTCCAAAACATCGCCTGTACGAATATTGCAAAAGACAACTAACTGAAATACCTCATTAGTTAATTTCATAAATATTTCTCTAGTCACGGAACTACAACACGTAGACCGGACAACCTGATAGTTTATACAACACAGATAAGCTTTAACAAGACGGAAATCAAAGTGGCATGGACAAACCCCATGTTCACCAAATAAGGCACAAGCCCAACAACTGTCTCAACTCAATAATCATAAATGACAAAAAACATAAACAACAACCAAGTCCACAATATGCCAGCATACAACATAATAACATGATAACAACATAATCTAACTCAGCTCCGGCCTCTTACCGCCCGAGGTCTCAACCCCCGAGTTACCTGAACCTGAAATAAGCGTCCCCAAACGTGGGGTGAGATCTCTAAACAAGAAATCTCAGTAAGACAAGGGGTCCTCAAGGATTTTCCACCCCAAGCTCACTTACATGTGCAATATAAGTTCTAAAGCAGTTTACACAATATATATAAGTTCCAAAGTCGGTGTAATGCAGAGATAACATGTCATGTGTGTCAATATAATCTACTGGCTAGAGAAAATGCAGGAATAAGTCTATTACCCACACAATGTGCAAGGCGCTACTTGCATCCACCCCAGTCTCACCATCTTGTATGACGCTACATACTTAGGTATACCGTTAAAGTGGAACAACACATGCATATTATAAGGCCCTTACACTTAACAGCTCAATAACATTCCAATCATCAAAGCATGAAAACACAGCATGCATATAAACCATTCCCCCATGGGGTATGGTGGAACCAACAATGGCTAAACCGAGAACACGAAAGCTTACCTTGTAAGCTAGCTATCCAAACCAAGAGTCCACACAAGCTCAAAGCCCAAACACAGCAGAATCACAATTTGTTTCGGATTAACAATATATCAATAATCATGCTTAAAATCATAAGACACAAAGACAACGCCTTTCCTTATGCGTTTCATGTCTTTAGGCTTCTCAAAAGCCACAAGCCCTTAATCACTTAGATTCTGACTTAGTTAATTATTACAGAAGTTCAACTTCCCCAAACTAGGGTCCACAAACCCATAACTCAGTTCTGTATGAACAATACCTTCACAGTTCACGAAAACCCAGAATATCAGGATATTTGTCGAGGGCATATCCGGATATCCATATCCGGATATCATATCCGGATATTTTCCGACCGAATGCAGTTTCTGCATTTCGCAAGATATCACTCCAAAGGTTCATCTTTTAACCCATTAAAACGTTAAAGCATGCATTTTTACTCTGTTCTAGGTTCATATATCAGTTGGTTACTTGTTTAACTCATCAAACATGCCAAGACACCATCTTTAATAAACTAAACTCATGATCAAAGGTTCAACACTTACCCCAAGCTCCAAAATAGAATGGATGATGCTCTTGGAGCTCTCTATGAAGCTCCTAGGTTCTGCCTTCTTAAGGTGCACGAAAATGAGATTAAAGGTTGATCCTTTGCACTGAAAATGGCTCCTTGAAGCTCAAAGTGCCAACACAAAGGCTCCCACAACCCAACCAACCAAGTCAACTCCAAAACCACTCACCAACAGTGGCTGGAAACTCAGAATACGCCCCCACACCCCCTCACAATGCAAGCTCTCAAGTGTATACAAGGTTCAAAGAGAAGAATCCAAGGTAAAAAAGGTGGCTTGGGAGAGTTCTCATGCAAGAAGGTCAAGGGAAGAAGGTGACCAGCATGAGAGTTCAAAACTCAAAATAGAGGCACGTAGGAGGCTGTAAAATGCCCTAGAAATCTGTGTCATTTAGTATTTATAGGCAGTTTAAGGTTAATCACACTGTATTAGTGCCAATTGTTGCGCTTAGCAATTTGATCCCAAACTTTGGAATCAAAACCTACTCATTTTTCTAAGATTTGTCATATTTTTATTTTATTTTTCGCAGCACCTTTCCGGTACGCGCTTTTCCATAGCCAGTATCAGTTCTGGCACCAGTTCTTATTATTTTGACCTGAAACTTGTTTTACTAGTCCTACATATTATTCCAAGAATATTCATGCACTTATTATAATTTTTCGGGGTACTTCACCGGCACGCATTTATACCGGGTAGCAGAACCGGTATCTGCACTTTTCGTCCGAAAAGCGACTTTCAGCATTCTTAATCACCTTCTATATTTATTTAAGCCTTCTATAATTATTAGGGTCAATTATGGAATTATTTCCTAATTCTCATATTTATATAATTAATTTCCTTAATTAATGGTGCGGGTTCTTACATTCACCCCACCTTTTTAGGATTTTGTCCTCAAAATCAGAAACATACATGTCTCGAAGCGCGGGATACTGCCGGAGAAGCTCGTCCTCTCGCTCCCTGAATTACCCTTCAGGAATTCTTCCCGTTCATCATATTTCGACCATCGAAATGATCATACTCCTCAGCTGCTTCTCGCCACGATCGAGAATTTTAAGTGGTACGACGGGAGATCTTTAGGTTTTCCCGAACCTCCACAACATCTGGTTGCACCATGTGCGAAGGATTCGCTACAAACTTGCGCAGTTGAGACACGTAAGACACGCTGTGGGTGTTGGCCAAGTTTGGAGGCAAGGCAAACCGGTAGGCAACAGGTCCTACTCTACCACGTAACGGGTATGGCCCAATGAATCGTGGGCTCAGCTTCCTCACTCCGAGTGCCCGAACAACACCGGTGACAGTGAAAGTTTCACAACACGTGCTCACCCTTACTGAACTCTAGTGGACGATGCTTAACATCAACGTAGTTCTCCTGGCGCTACTGCGCCTGCTTCAGCTTTCCTCTTTTCTCTGATCATCTGACTCGGCAGGTGGTAAACTGGACAAGGTCAAATCCAAACAATTCTTTATCTCCAACCTCAGACCAACAGGTAAGAGTTCTACACCTCCTACCAAACAGTGCCTCGTAGGGTTCCATGCCCAGACTAGCAAGGAAAACACAATTGCACACAAACTCAACCGATGGCAGGTACCTATCCCATACTGAGCCCTGCACCAAAGTGCAAGCTCTCAACATGTCCTCCAAGACCTGGATGGTCCGCTCAGTCTGTTCAGCAGTCTGAGGGTGATAGGTTGTACCCAGTAGCAACTGAGTCCCAAAAGCTCTCTGCAGCGCCTCCCCGGACCGAGATGTGAACTTCGGGTCCCTATCACTGATGATACTCTCAGGCATCCCGTGAAGCATCACGATCTCGCGAACGATAGTTTGGCTAACTGCTTTGACGAGAAGCTTACCTTTACTGGAAGAAAATGGGCAGACTTGACAATCTGCCCACAATGACCCAAAAAGAGTCCAGACCAGTCTGAGTCTTAGGCCAACCCATCATGAAGTTCATGGAAATACTTTCCCACTTCCACTGCAGTACCTTAAGAGGTTGAAGCTTAACAAACGGCTTCTGGTGTTCATTCTTCACCTTCAGGTGTCACGACAAAAGACACGCAAAACAATGTCCTTCCTCATTCCAGGACACACCATCCTGGTTCTTCTCCAAAAGCTCATTCTCGACTCTCATAGTCTCAATTTCGAGAAGTGCATCCTCAAACAAGGAAGTCACCTTCAAATCTTGAAACTCCTTATTGACATCCGAATGCCAAACAATTTTCTGGGATCACCAGTCACCTTCTCAAAAAAATGACCTAACCCCACAACTCAAAACTACGTAACACACGAGTGAGTTTGGTCTTATTCCATGACTCTAACCTCAACAAGACTTACAATTTATAAACAATATCTTCCAAATAAATTCATATTAATTTCACAATACTAAATCATCATCATGTTCATTTCAACCAATACATGTTAGTTAACATACTCATTTACATAGTAACGTACCTCAGTTCACGTACACCTGCAAAATTTTCAATTTCAGTAACATGATAAACCAAAAACTCTAAGTAACGGTATACCTCAATCTCCATGGTGTCTGCAAAATCGAGAGTCAGTCAAAGGTGAAATAACATTGATATATTACCACAATTCATCGTACTTATTTCATGCTTAACACTATCCATAGTGTTATCATGCCAACTACTCATGACACATATCAATAATCACATAAAATCCTAGAGTCATGGAGACCACTCAACTCACAACTACTTGTACATGCACTGCCTCACATACACAAGATTACGCGTGGCCTTGCCACCAATTCCAAGTGTTCCACACTCAGTTTCCCTAAAGAGAATTTCACATCCTCAAACAGAGCACCATCACGCTTATGTAATGGCGTAAGCATCTTTCCTTACAACAAAATGACCAGTGCTCCCAAGGAGACACGCTCGGTCGAATGAATTCTTTCGCCGAAAGACTCCCAACAAAATTTCTTCAACTCAGCCAATTCTGGCGGAACATCCGGTATGGAGCTAATGCAATAGACCCCACACCAGGCAACAATTCAATGGAGAACACTATCTCCCACTATAGCGGACACTCAAGAATCTCCTCAGGAAGTACCTCGAGGAACTCCTTCGCCACAGGAATGCTAGTGAGATCCTCCTGTGTCCCACTCACCAAACCTTCCAATCATGACATAACCAATGTCCCTGCTCACAAGGCTCTCCTAGCCCGCAACAATGAGATAAAAGGCGAGGAACTGGCAGTGGAATCACACAGAGACATCACCACTCGCAAGGCACCACAAACAATCAAACAATCAGTCATCAAACAACTATTGGACAATCCATCCACGCTAAGGATGATTTCCAAACTTAGTCATCGGTAATCCCATTCAATCTACCGAGAACTCACGGCTATCCCACTGAAACACGACATCTCGATGTACAGTGGTAGTATCACACTTTTCTCCGGTGGCGGTTGTCAACCACAATGGTGGAGAAAGCACAAACATGGGCCACTCAAGCCCCACAGCAATCGGGGTTGCAATAAGGAATGCGTAGCCCCGGAATCGAACAAAGCATCGAAAGCAACACCGCCAGTGGTAACAGTACCTCAAACAAGGTCTGGAGCGCGGTCCGACTCTGGCGATCCAACGTATACACACGTCCAGTAGCAGGTGGCACTGCAGGTGCCGAAGTAGCAGTCAAAGGAATCATCTGTAACGGAATTGCCCGAATCGCTACCGTTCTCGCTGTCGACGACGGACAGCCTCGAGAGTAGTGGCCCTCCTGGCCACATCGAAAACAGATCAACTGACTGGTAGCACAACATCCTGCATGCTTTTTTTCGCATCCCGAACATCTAGGAGTGGAAAGAGGTCTAACAAAACCCCCTGCTGCGAAGAAGTTCTCGTGAACTGACCAGGCGCCTGCCTAGCCGCAAACTGCTTTCCTTTTCCCTTTCCTGCAAACTTCATGTCCTTCCAGGAAATGGAACTGCTCGTTCCCTTCGTCTCAGCAATCTTGGCCCGCTTGGCCTTACTCGTCAAACAGACATCCACGATGTCCCGACACTGCTGCATCAGTGTCTCGAAGTCTCTAGAAGCCGCTCCAGCAAGAGGCACAACTATCTCCTCGCTAAGTCCCCTACAGAACTTAGCAGCCAAAAAGGTCAGAGTAGGCATCTTTATCTGAAAGCGTGAAAACTTCACTAGCTCATTGAACTTGGGCAGGTACTCATCAACAGACAACGAACCCTACACCAACCTGTCGAACTCCCCCTGCTTCCTCTCCTGCGCATCATACGGGAAGTACCGTCCCAGGAAGCAATCCTCGAAGAATGGCCATGTCATAACATGACCCTGCATCTCGAAAGCGTGAGAGGTGTTCATCCACCACTCATGGGCATCGCCCTCCAGCATGTACGTGGCGAACATCAGCTTCTGCGGATCAGTACACTGCATGACCCGAAAGATCTTATCAAGCACCTGAAGCCATCTCTCCGCAACAATAGGATCATAAGACCTATCAAAGGAAGGTGGCTTATGCTTGCGAAAAGCATTAAACCGGCGATCAATCACATCACGGTCTTCAGCAGGCTACACATAGGGTTCCATCACCCCAGTGAGTCGACCAGTGCCCTCAACATGGCTCTGGCTCTTGCCCAGAAGACTTGGTGGAGGCGGCGGCGGTGGTGGTGGCGGAGGGAACTGACCAACAGCAGGACCCGCCCTCATCTCCTCTAACATGACCCTCATCATGGTCATGTTCGCCATCCGTTTCGCCTCAAGAGCATCCTCTGTGGCCTTCCGGTTCGCTTCACAAGCGGCATCCGTCATTGCCACGTTGGCCAATCTAGTGGCCTCCTGCATCTCAGCCAATGCAGTCAGGATTGGGTCGGGTTGACCCTCAACAGTCTCGCGAGTTCTCCTGGGTACTAC
>NW_026897917.1:0-40363 GCF_033153095.1 Gastrolobium bilobum | reverse complement strand
CTTAGGGTTAATCTACTTTTAAATTTTACCTTAGAGAAAAATTACACATTAATTTAAAATTTGATCATGGCAGAATCATATTCCTTTTTCAAAAAAAATGTTTCTTTTGAAAACTTTCACAAAGAATCAAAACAAACAAAACCATGAGGTCATGTATATGAACACCATAATCATAGTAAACATGTTCATAAAAAAAAAATCCACATGCAAAGACTTAATCTTTAACAAAAGATCTTTTGACCGTGAGAAAATTAATTTCACAAACAAAGTACCATCACCCGCCGATGGTAAAGCGACCGGGCTTTGATACCACTTGAAGGTCCCGTAGCATGTGAGAGGCAAAAACAAAATTTTTTATATGCGGAATTACACATGCAATCAAGAATCATGCTTTACGGCATGTGATGTTACCTTTGTTTGTGAGTTCAAAACTCCAAGACGATCAGTGTTAGGTTTGAAGGGTTCAAACCCTCTAACGTTGATCCACACCACCCACGTCAAGATGCAAGAACGCTTTCTTGAAAGCCACCAATTGACCGCCACAAAGAGGCTTGCTATGCGCTCAATAGGTGAAGAAGGAGGCTAGGTATATGTGTTTAGAAGAGTGAAGTCTCTAGCATGAAAACTTCACAAGAGTGAGAATGGTATATAGAAGAATTGGCTAGGTTCTTTTGAAAAACCTTAAGGAGGAACTCACCAACTAGGCGCACAAGAGAGGGAGAGAATTAGTTCTTTATCTAGTCCAAATTCTGAACCAATGGTCATCATATGACCACCAATTCATGCGTCCCTATTCAGCCCAAAAAGGATCCAGATACATTTGAGCTGTTGCATTCAAGTTTGAACCAACTAGCTCACTGATTCTCTCAACAACCAAATCTGATTGGAGCTTGTTGGTTTGACAAGATGACAATCATCTCCCACCAAAATGCCGCCCCAAATCAACCCTTGGAGATCTCCATAGATCTTCTCTTGATACAAGGGATTTGTTCCAACAAGATCTCATCTTATCCTTTTGTTATGAAACAACTTTTCATAGCCAATTCAAATTCGAATTCAAACATTTAAATTCAAACGTTCAAACATTTAAATTTTAATTATCAAATTCAAATTTTAAATTCAAAATTTAAATTTCAAATTCAAATTCAAATTTCAAAATTCAAAATTCAAATTTCAAATTTGAAATTTCAAATTCAAAATTTAAATATTTGATAATTAATTTAACTAATTAAATTAATTAGTAATATCTTGGACCATCCAAGCCCATTAACAATACCATGCGCCCTCTCCCTCTTAGGTGGGCTTCCAAACTTCATCTTGGGCTAACAACCATTATTAGGCCCAATACCTTTAATGTTATATCATCATGACATTAAGGTGTTAGTGTGTGACCCATTAGGTCCAACATAGCCACTGACATAAATGGGCTCGGGCCACACAAGCCCACAACCCATTTAATGACAACACAGAGCACTAGCAATGCTTTGTTGCCCCAGAGCTAGCTAGATTAATGACTTGATCATCCTATTACACATATTTGGTTGCCGTATGTATTTCTTTTCGTCTCGGTTACCTTCCCATAAAACCTAGGGTAAGCAAGCGTATCACCCCTTGCGGTTTAGGGTAAGCTTTATTCAAAATAGGGAATCTTCAATTTACTGACTCTAAAGGCAGATAATCTCATGATCTCTTTTACTATGCATAGATTCCCGAGTCCCTATAAATGTCATCCTGATTTCTCCGATTTACAGATAACCTAATCTCTCACAGAGATTTGACGAATTCCTTCAGCTTACCACCCTAGCCCTGTGCTCTTTCAGGACAAGCCCAATAGTATACCTATAAGTCTCCATGTTTCAGGCAGACGAGGTATACAGCCAAAGCATGCCTTCTAGAACACAGTCTAGGTAATAACTTCTGGTCTAAGGAAAGACATACCCAAATATAAAGAGACTACTCTAATGATACTCTATGTGAGATTTCCTCATAGAGTCTCTTTTGTCGGTCTGTTCAGTGCGAGCTATACCTTTATAAATCCACCCACGACTTTAGCTAAGATATCTCCATATCTGTAGCTCATGAGGTCTTTACCTTGCATCCGAATACAAGTAGATAAGTCGTGCTAGTCTTACCTGAGATCAATGATCCCCATTCGCAGTGTCTCTAGACTAGGAACATAAAATTAGGAATAAATGTCCAGTATCCTTGAATCCTCATGATCATGATCTCATCACAGATACTCAAGAGATACCTATTTTATTCCAAGGGGTTTATCCTGTTACTCATATAAAATATTAACAGTAATTTTGAGACAAAATATGAAACAGGATAAATAGTTCTTTTATTTATTTGCGACAATACAAAGGTCCACATATGTCCTAATCTAATTAAAAGATTGTCTATAGGACATCCATATACTAACAATGTTGTCTTGAAAATCATAAATGTGATGGTTGAGAATTAATGGTTGGTTGTTGGTATGAATTATTTGTATGATTATATGGTGTGTATAAGTGTGAATTGGATTGGGAACCTTGTAGGGTGCTTCCTTAAGGACTTCGAACCATAGTGTGGTTGGAGAAAAAATGATGTGAAAATATGGTTAGGCAATGGTTGGTGACTTAGTGTATAATTGATGGGTTGGTAAATTAGTTTGATGATTCAAGTGGTTGAGGTAGTTGAATTAATTGTGAGAGGGCCAATAGGCCTAAGTGGCTATAATTGGTTATAATTTTTGTGAAATTGATTGATGGTTTGCAATTGATTGTTGATCATTATTATTTGATCATATAGGTTGCCTCTCACGGACACGATAGAAACGGACTAAGCTTGGAGCATACATGAGGAGCATTACTCTTAGAGTTGAGGTAAACCATTGGAACTTGGGTTTATTCCCTTGTGTGCTCCACCACACCTAGTGGAAGGTTGTGGTTGGATATTGTGTGCTTTTGACATTGTGTGAAATTGTATGATCATGCATTGTTACTTGATTTGTGTGACATGTCTGTGATCTCTGGCCAGTAGATGTGTGTGGTTTGGACTTCCGTTGGAGATATCCTTTGGGGATTCCGGTCGAGTTTTGCCGTGGGGCCTATAACAGCCCGTTACGTACCGAAAATATTATCATTGCATAAGGTATTAAGCGCAGTTACAATCACAGTAATTGAGTTAATTAAATTACGGGTAAACTTTTTGTTTTATTAATTCCTCATTGTTTAACAATTACCATTTTCGTAACCAATTAAAACAACGCCGTAATTGTAAATGCAAAACTAGCGGAAGAATAAAACATATTAATTATCATTTCTCTAAGCAATACCATTGATTTTAGATTTCATAAAACACATTTTCAAAATTTTACACAGTGGTAATGGATTACCAAAGGCTCTAGAACGATACAGTAGCCAAATTTGGGCTCCCCTGTTTTGGGTAATCGATTACTTGGACATGGGTAATCGATTACTGAACTAGGTAATCGATTACATATGTCAAGGTAATCGATTACTTTGAACACAGTGGCTCAATTTTGCGTCCACTGTTTCTGGTAATCGATTACCAAAGTTAGGTAATCGATTACTCTACTGTAAAAATGACATATGACAGCATTTAACACACAAATGGGTGATGTAATCTACCCCTAACACTTCACTACTCATGTTACCACTTACACTAGATCTAATGTAGGCTCTGAGCCCTTCCATCATGCATATTCATTATCCAATATGACCATTACAATGGTTCCCAATACCATAGCCATTTTAAACATCAAATGGTCTATTCACAACACAAGTCCTACAATGCCTCAAAATACAAAATATGTGGCCATGGACAAGTCTCATGCTCACCCAAAATATATTATAAACAAGAGGCATAAATATACATCCACTACATAGACTTAGAATTTAGTCATGAACACCAAAAAAACATGGAAATCTCAACATGCAATATGTTCATGATCTAAGTCCAATATGCTAAATGTCATACTATATGCATCAAATAAACTCCTCCAAAATGCCATGTTATCCATATGCGCATCATGCTCAACTCCACCACTAAGCGTGCCTCTTGCCCGAAGCTCCTCCATTCTCACTATATCATGAAATGATGTCCCCAAACGCGGGGTGAGATATACAAATATATCTCAGTAAACCAAGGGTACTAGAGGATCACTCCACCCCATGGCTCACTCAATGTGCAACAATTACACCATGTAAAATGCATAACATACAAAATCACAAACAACTGGGCACAAATCCAAGAACATCCACATAAGGATTCCGTTCGAGGATCCCATCATATAACTCCCGGGAAGCTTCCTGGTGCCTCTCCCATGGATGAGACGACCCCATGGCAAAACCCAACTGGAACTCCTCTTGAGCCCTATCCAGCGGAAGTCCCACGTTTGGATCATCCTGGTGCCGCTTCCAGAGTCGGCCCTACGGCAAAACCCGACCGAAATCCCCAAAGGATATCTCCAGCGAAAGTCTAAACCACACACATCTACTGGCCAGAGATCACAGAATTTCACACACAATATGCTCCAAGCATGTCACACAATCAAGCAATAATGCATGAACATACATATTCACACAATGTCAAAAACACAAAATCCAACCACAACCTTCCACTAGGTGTGGTGGAGTACACAAGGGACTAAACCCAAGTTCCAAAGATTTACCTCAACTCTAAGCACAATGCTCCACAACATAAGCTCCAAGCTTAGTACGCTTCTATCGCGTCAGTGAGAGGCAACCTATATGATTAACAACAATGACCATCAATCATTCGCAAACAATCAATCAATTTCACAAGAATTTTAACTAATTATAACCATTTAGGTCTAATGGCCCTTTCCCATTTAATTCAATTAACTTAACTATTTGAATCATCAAAGTAATTCACCAATCTAGCGATTATACACTAAATCATCAACTATTGCCTAAACCATATTTTCACATCATTTTTTCCTTACTTTTTCTTACAATTCGAGTTCCTCGAGAAACATACCCCTAAGGTTTTCAATTTAATTCAACATTCATACACATTCTTTAATCCTATAATTAATTCATACCAATGCTCCATGATTCAATTATCTAACCCCATCATCATGCCAATTCATAAAATCATCAATATCAACTCCAATTTTCACTAAGTTATAATTTTCCAAATCACAATAATTTTTATTGCATCAATCATCATCATTTATCATTCTAAACATTTAATTCCAAAGGAGACATACCGTTTAATTCTCCCAACTACCATAACTCAACTTACAACTTCAAAACCCTCACCCAATTTATGATCTCATAGAAAACTCAATGAGAGTGAGAAATCTTACCACCAATAGCTACCTAGGGTCCAAGGAGATGATCACCAACCAATGGTTCAACACAAAAAGTCTCAAAATTTCACCAAATGCCAGTATTTTTATGGTGTTTTTGGGGGTTTTCTCCCTTCACAATGCTCCCCATAAGATGCACTCTACATAAAAGTTATACACAAGAGTGTGGGGAACAACTTTGTAGTTGGAAGTTTCTCCTAAATATGACTAGAAAAGGAGATGGAATTTCAAAAGCTCAAGGTCACCTCCATGGAGAAGGAGCTCGACGGTTTCAAGAAGGAGAGGAGAGAGAAATGGCTGATTTCTTGACTTTGGTGACTTTAAATCATTTAAGCCACTTAAAGTGGGTCTCACATGTCACTTAACTTTCTTAAATCATCCAATTTAACCCACAAATTCATAACCTACGTATTTTTCTCGTTCATGTCATATTTTTACTTCCTAAAAATTATGATCATATTTTCACGCTTATCGGTACAATTATACCGCAGTATTTTACACTGGAAAAATTACTATTCATCAAATTTTCCGAAACTTGCCTATCCACTCGATTTTTCGTCCTGAATGCATTTTCGGCATTAATTTTATCATTTGAGACCTTCTACTCAATTTTTCATGCCTAGGGATACGTGTTTGATAAATTACCAATTTTCTTTTTTTACGTATTTTGGTGAAAATCCTACCCCTTTAACCAACATTATTACATATAATCATGCATTTAGAAATACGAGGTGTTATATTCACCCCTCCTTTTAGAAATTTTGTCCGCAAAATTAAATTATACCTGTCCGCTAACTCTGGATACAGCCGGATAATCTCATCCTTCCGTTCCCAAGTAGCCTCCTCAGGTGTGCGGCCTTCCCACTGAATCTTCAACATGGGAATAATTTTACTTCTCAGCCTCTTTTCGCTGCGATCCAGTATTTCAATGGGACCAATGGGAGTTTTCATGTTCTCCCGGATTTCAATATCATCCAGTATCACCACATGTGATTCATCCAGAACATAACGCTGCAACTGCGACACATGAAAAATATCATGTAGATTAGACAACTGTGGGGGCAAGGCAAGGTGATAGGTCACTAGTCTCACCCTTTTCATGATTTGATACGGCCCAATAAACCGAGGACTCAACTTCCTCACACCCAAAGCACGGCCAGCACCCGTGACCGGAGATAACCGAACAAATACATGGTCACCTTCTTCAAACTCTAGCGGTCTGTGCTTATTATCATAATAGCTTTTCTGTCGATTCTGTGCCTGTTTTAGTTTTTCTCTGATCATTTCAATTTGCAGTGTGGTCTCCTGCACAAAATGCGGACTAAACCTTTCTTTATCACCTACCTCAGTCCAACAAGTAGGAGTACGACATCTCCGTCCATACAATGCCTCATATGGTGCCATGCCCAGACTGGAGTTAAAACTGTTATTATATGAAAATTCCACCAATAGCAAATACTTATCCCATGTAGTACCATGCTCCAATGTGCAAGCTCTCAGCATATCCTCAAGTGTTTGTATGGTTCTCTCAGTCTGACCATCAGTCTGCGAGTGATACGCAGTGCTCAGCCTGAGCTGAGTGCCAAAAGCCTGCTGTAAAGCTCCCCAAAAATGTGAAGTAAACTTTGGGTCTCGATCACTTACAATACTAACTGAAATCTCGTGGAGCCTTACAATCTCATTAAGATATAGCTTTTCTAATCTCTTCGTAGTGAAATCCACTCGCACTGGCAGAAAATGTTCAGACTTTGTAAGTCTACCCACAATCACCCAAATTGAATCGTAGCCAGCCTGAGTCCGAGGCAACCCAACAATAAAATCCATAGAGATGCTCTCCCATTTCCACTCTGGTATATCCAGTGGCTAAAGTAAACCAGTAGGTTTCTGATACTCTATCTTCTCTTTCTGACAAACCAAGCACCTTGATACATACCCCTCAACATCCCTTTTCATCCTAGGCCACCAGAACTTCTCTTTCAAATCTTGATACATTTTTGTGGCACCTGGGTGGATAGCATATTGACCCTTATAGGCCTCAACCATAACCTCATCTACTAACTCCTTGGGCACAACAATCCTGACCTGATACAACAGTAGCCCTTGCTCATTAAAAGACATGCCACTTTGGCCCTTCAAATATTTAGCACTATCATTCCTTATCTGTGGTTGGATATTGTGTGCTTTTGACATTGTGTGAAATTATATGATCATGCATTGTTACTTGATTTGTGTGACATGTCTGTGATCTCAGGCCAGTAGATGTGTGTGGTTAGGACTTCCGCTGGAGATATCCTTTGGAGATTCTGGTCGGGTTTTTCCGTGGGGCTGACTCTGGGAGCGGTACTAGGATAATCCAAACGTGGGACTTCCGCTGGATAGGGCTCATGAGGAGTTCTAATTGGGTTTTTCCATGGGGTCGTCTCATCCATGGGAGAGGCACCGGGATGCTTCCCGGGAGTTATATGATGGGGTCCTTGAACGGAATCTTTATGTGGATGTTCTTGATTTTGTGCCCAGTGTGATGTGATTTTGTATGTTATACATTTTACATGATGTTTATTATTGCACATTGAGTGAGCCATGGGGTGAAGTGATCCTCTAGTTCCCTTGGTTTAGTGAGATATATTTGTATATCTCACCCCGCGTTTGGGGATATCATTTCAGGTTTGGTGAGCATGGAGGACCATCGGGTAAGAGGCCCGCTTAGAGGAGTTTGAGCATGATGTGCATATGGTGGGCATGACATTTTGGAGGAGTATTATTAGATGCACATAGCATTACATTTAGTGTTTTGACTTAGATCATGAACATATTGCATGTTATTATGGCCATGCTTTTGGGTGTTCATGACTAGATTCTAAGTCTATGTAGTTGTTGTACATTAATGCCTATGATTTGTATTGATATTTTGAGTGAGCACGAGACTTGTCCATGGCCACATATTTGGTTCTAAAAGGCATTTGGAGACTTGTGTTGTAAATAGACCATTTGATGTTTAAAATGGCTATGGTATTGGGAACCATTGTAATAGACGCATTGGATAATGAATATGCATGATGGAAGGGCCTAGAGCCTACATTAGTCCTTGTGTAAGTAGTATATTTAGTAGTAAAGTGTCAAGGGTAGAATACATAACCCATTTTGTGTTTTAAAAGTTGTCATCTGTCATTTTTACAGTAGGGTAATCGATTACTTTTCTTTGGTAATCGATTACCTGAAACAGGGGACGTAAAAATTGAGCCACTGTGATCAAGGTAATCGATTTTTTTTTTTTGGTAATCGGTTACCTAGTTCAGTAATCGATTACCTATATCAAGTTAATCGATTACCCCAAACAGGGGAGCCCAAATTGAGCTATTGCCTCATTCTGGAATTTTGGTAATCGATTACCTCAAGAAGGGTAATCGATTACCACAGTGTAAATTTTGAAAATAAGTGTTTTATAACCTAGAGTTAATGGTATTACTTGGAGGGGTTATAATAAATAAGTTTTATGCTTCCGCAAGTTATGCACTTACAATTACGGTGTTGTTTTTAATTGATTACAGAATTGTTTATTGTTTAAAGTTAATGATGTAATAAAAGAAAAAAATTACCCGTAATTTAATTAACTCAATGATTGTGATTGTAACTGTGCTTAATACCATATGCAATGATAACTTTACTGGTACGTAATGGGCTGTTACAGAGGATTCCTTGATGACCCCTTGTCTTACTGAGATTTTTTTTAGAAATCTCACCCCTTCTGGGCACATTTTTCAGGAGATGACGTTCGTGAGACGAACACTGATAGAGGCAAGAGGCCGGCATAAAGATTTCATTATTGTTATGAGCTATGCATATTATGATTATTTATATTGCCATGATGAGACTTTATTATGACTAGATTTGATGGATTATGTTGATATTCATGGTGAGCACAAGGGTTGTCTAGGCCACTATTAAATAATCTGTGTATTTGTTGACTTAGGTTTTTGTATTATAGCACCATGAGTTATGAATGCTTTTGAATTTATTTATGAGTACGAGATATTTTAGATTATTTTAGTGTTGCAATTACATAAGGATTGTTATCAAATTGAAAAGTTAATCCACCATGAGGATTAGCATTGAGTATATTGTATAATAAAATAGTATATTGCTTCCGCGATTAACCACTGCATGCTACTTTTTAAATACCATTTGTATGATAATACACTGGGGGCCGACGGGGTGTTACACTTAGCCAAGTTTTGGAGAAAAAAGGCCATTGTTAAGAAAGCTTCAACTACATTTAGAGTTGTAGCCATGGAAATCATCAAGTGTCTTCATGAAAAATGTATAGAATCATCATAAAAGCATAACCCATAAATCATTTCCCACCAAAAATCATTGTTTAGGGAGATTTCTTCTTTGGATAGTTTAGTTAAAGTTTGTGTTCTTAGTGTTTCCCACCAAACATCATTCAAGCTTGGAATATCATTTTCTCTATATTCTAAGACCTTTGGAATATGGTATCAAGTTTAATTGTGGGATTTTATCCCTAGTTGTTGAGATTAAATTCATTATGTTGTCCATTTGATTCTATCTGAGATGGTACATGATATCATGTTCGAATAGTTAGTTAATCATTAGTTATGATCACGAGTTATCAAGTTTTGAGTCTGTATAGTTATAGGACTATATAGTCTATATCATAAAAATAGGTTAACATGGCAAGATTTACATAAAGGAAAAAGTTAAGTCACATAGTTACAAAGAACTACTGTGATGTTTTCCTTGAGTTTTCCACTACTTTAATCTAGTACGATGCGCTTTTATGACCATATGTGAGTTAACAAATTGATTGTAAATTAGGGTGTTACACACCACGATCGCAAAGGCTCTACCATGGGAAGTCTAAGATGGGCTAATTATTTCTGGTCCAAGCAAGTGATCAAACCATTGCATAGTGGCTAAATTGGATGTTTCTACCAGTCCTTTTTTGGCGACAAAGGGTGTTCTTGTCACACCTCTAATATTTATCTCTGACATGCTCCTCTGCATGGGCACTACCTCATTCGACATTATTTCAATCATTAAGCACTGCGTTGCTCCTGGCTCCCTCTACCGCTGAACACTTTGTATCGTTTTTGCAGAAAAGGAAAGAAAAAGAGAGAGAGCTTGTAGGTTACTTTCCTAATCTTAACTTTTTTGTAATGAAGCAAAATGATGTTGTTTCCTATTATACAAGATAATTTTATCTCTTGACACTAGAAATTATTAGCTCTATTATTATTGTTATATCTTTTTATACATCAAAGTAAAGACAGAAAACAAAGAAAAAGAAAACATAGAAAAAAGATTAAATAGGGAAACTCCTAGCGAGTCTGCACATGTCTAGCAAAAATTACACCTTATTGTCAGTCTGAAGATGACACCATAGTCCTGGTGGGGGGGGTCAGAGAAGT
The DNA here is from genome assembly GCF_033153095.1 of Gastrolobium bilobum. NCBI lineage: Eukaryota > Viridiplantae > Streptophyta > Magnoliopsida > Fabales > Fabaceae > Gastrolobium > Gastrolobium bilobum. The sequence goes on along the minus strand of NW_026897917.1, from coordinate 29,593 downwards.
GAGCCTCAACAAGTAACTCCAGGTGCACCAACAGATAGTTTGCCAACCAATCTGCACACTGGTTTCCCTCCTTAAGAACGTTTATAAACTGAATATTCCATTGTCGATGAACAAAAGCTCATGTTCGAGTCACTAGGTGTGACTCACGAGCTTCATTGCCTTCCTTAGAAAATAATGCAATGACTGTTTGACAGTCACTTTCAACCAAAACATTTCTCCAACTGCCTATCAAACTAACTCCAGCCCTTTAAACACAACCCACACTTCCGCTTGTAAAGCAGCAAAATGTCCATTTCTTGCAGCAAAACCCCTTAGCCAAACTCCTCTGTGGTCAGGAAGAAGTCCTCCACAAGTTGCTTTAGTCGTTTGATCATTTGAGGCCTCATCTGTGTTTAACTTAACAAACAGAGTCAAAGGAGGCTGCCAGCTAACATCTATAGAGAAATTGAGTCATAGCTTTTAGGGGTGTTCATCAACCGATTCAAACCGCGGTAACCGAACCGAAAAACCGATAACCGAATAAACCGAAAACCAAAAAAAAACTGCAAATTTTAATTGGATTGGATCGGTTTTTGGATGGGTTGATGAAAATTGATCCAATCCAAACCGATCCAATATATTAATTTCCCTCTACCTACTTGGGTTTTTCCCTAATCATAGCCCAAAAATTTCTAAACCCAAGACCCATTAATCCATCAACTAAACCCAAGAAAAAATCTAGTCACATCTCATCAATAAAATTGTATCTTTGTAAACCTTCATATCTCATTGCCCAAAAAAAAAAAATATTATAGTTTACTAATGCTTTTGTATTTCAAAAAAAAAAAAATTACAAAGTCAATATATACAAAGATGTAATTTGCACAATAACCAAGAAATAAATTTTGGGATTTTCAACAAACCGAAAACCGAAAACCGAAAACCGATCCAATCCAAACAGAAAAAAATTGGATTGGATCGGATCGGATTTGAAAAATATCCAAACCGAATGAATGATTATATGATCAAACCGAAAGGATTGGATCAGATGATTTTTGCTTCCAAAACCGATCCAATTCAGACCGCGAACACCCCTAGTAGCCTTGGCTTTGTGTTTGTAAAGGCAAGTTGTATCTCCTTCTAGCAGTCAAAGATTGGCCGAGCAAGGTGGCGATTCCCATTGCGAGAGCTATCATGGGTCACTTCGTTTCTCCTACGCCAAATATATCAATAACAAACAATATATAATAAGCTCCAAACAAACCCTCCCACACCCATACATCGCAATTCCAAACAAACAATATCGTGGTTATTTTTTATTCATTGCTTCTTGTACATGATTTACGTTTTTATTTCATTTCTAATATCAACATGTTACATCCATCGTTTAGACTATTTAATTCATCAATCTTTCATAAATTAATTTATATTTATTGAATTTTTTTGGCTTAAATTAATGAGAACACAATTTGAAATTTATATCCTAAATTGGTTTTGCTATCTTATTATATTTTAATTATATAAAAAATACAAATATATATATATATAACTATTTTACTATATTTTTTTAAGGAAAGGATATTGTAACAACCAACTAGTGTTACTACCAATCAATTTCACCGTTAGATCGATTATGTGGATCCAACGGTTATATTTATTTTTATCTTTGTATGGTTATGATTCCTCATATTTAATACTTTATATTTATTTCCATCTTTGTATAGTTATGATTCCTCATATTTAATGCTTTCACATTAAATATGAGGAATCATAACCATACAAAGATGAAAATAAATATAACCGTTGGATCAACATAATCGATCTAACGGTGAAATTGATTGGTAGTAACATTGGTAGTAACACTAATTGATTGTTACAGTATCTTATCCCTTTAATTTAATGGATAATAAAATTTAGAGAATTATAATATTTTTACTTTTTGTCTTATAGTTATATTATTTCGACAATAAATTAGTACAATTTTTATTATATCATCGCTTACTCCTTAGCATATAAGAAGTAGAAATAGAATATTAATTAGCATTCCACCAAAAAAAGAAGAAGAGAATATTAATTAACAAATATTTAATCGGTTGATCACTTTGTGATTAGTTCGATTTAGAGGTTCAGGGTTAAAGCTTTAAACCTCTCTCAAAAATGATACTGGAAGGATCAAACTCATACTCTCATCTCTATCTGTTCAGCTTCTATACACCAATTAAGCTACCACTGTTTAGTTAAAATATTAATTAGCAACACAGGTTGAGTAGTAGAATAGGGAGAAAATTTGTGTTCAATTTTTATCAGAGGGGTGAGGAACTTTTAATTATAACTAAGTCGCGACTTACCATTAGTTTTGTAATCGATTGAGAGACTTAAAATTTGTGAAAATAGCATAGCAGACTCCCCTTAAAAGGATAATTACAATCGGAATAAAAAATATATATTAAACTAAGACACTTTGACCATTTGCCGGAGGTTCCGCATAGAAAGATGAACACTACGGAAAAGAAAACAAACAAATGAAGAGGAATTCCTGTCATTTTCTCAGTCAAATACTGACAACCCCGAAAAAGTAAACCCTGAGAGAGAAATGCTGATCCATATCAATAAGCATTCTGCAAAACTTTTCGCAATAGAAAAGAGATGAAATAGTAAAACCAATGTGTTCACATCTTAATTTCCAATTAATTCAATGGAAAAGCCTCACATAGCAGTAGTTCCCAGTCCTGGGTTCAGCCACCTGGTCCCAATCCTTGAATTCTCCAAACGCCTTATTCATCTCCACCCTGACTTTCATGTCACATGCATCATTCCCTCAGTTGGGTCAATCCCCACTTCCTCCAAAGATTACCTTCAAACCCTTCCATCAACCGTACATCCCATTTTTCTTCCCTCCATCAACCTTGAACATGTGCCAGATGCTACTCTTCTTGGATTCCAAATTGAACTCTCGGTGACTCACTCCTTACCTTACATAAAAGAAGAATTGAAGTCCTTATGTTCAAGAATTCGTGTTGTAGCTTTGGTTGTGGATATGTTTGCACATCAAGCACTGGATTTTGCTAGGGAACTCAATCTCTTGTCTTACATGTATCTCCCACAAACTGCTATGTTACTTTCTACGTATTTATATTGCTCAAAGCTAGATGAGATACTTTCTTCTGAATCTAGAGACCCACAAGAACCTATACAGGTTCCTGGTTGTGTACCTATTCTTAGCAGAGATCTTCCTCTCCCGTTCAAATTTCGATCCAGCATCAGTTACAAGCGAATACTTGAACGTGCCAAACGATTACATCTTCCGGATGGTATCTTTGTGAATAGCTTCCTTGAATTGGAATCAGAGACTTTCGGAGCTGTGGAAGAACAGATCAGAGGGAAGCCCATGGTTTATCCTGTTGGGCCCATTATTCAGAGCGGGTCAATTGGTCAGGAAAATGGCTCAGAGTGTTTAACATGGTTGGATAATCAAGAACCCAAATCTGTTCTGTATGTGTCATTTGGAAGTGGTGGCACACTTTCTCAAGACCAACTCAATGAATTAGCCTTTGGTTTGGGACTTAGTGGTCAAAAATTTCTGTGGGTTATTAGAGCCCCAAGCGGTGTAGCCAGTGCTGCTTACCATGGTGCTGCAACTGAGGACCCTTTACAATTCTTACCACAAGGTTTCTTAGAGAGAACTAAGAAGCAAGGATTGGTTGTTCCTTCTTGGGCACCCCAGATTCAAATACTTGGTCATAGTTCAACTGGTGGATTCCTATCTCACTGTGGTTGGAACTCAGTCCTTGAAAGTGTTATGCAAGGTGTGCCTATAATCCCATGGCCACTCTTTGCTGAACAGAGTCTGAATGCAGTGATGCTAACTGATGGTCTAAAAGTGGCACTGAGGCCAAAAGTCAACGACAATGGATTGACTCAAAGAGAAGAAATTGCTAAGGTCGTAAGAGGCTTGATGAAAGGTGAAGAAGGCAGAGAAATTCGCGAAAGAATGGAACATTTGAAGATTGCTGCTGCTAATGCGATAAAAGAAAATGGATCATCTACAAAAACTCTCTCGGAGGTGGCTATGAACTTGAGAGCCATTTATCATAACAAGAAGTCATAAACGTATTTTCAATTTCTGAGATTCTGTTTCCGTTTTCTCCTCTGCCTTATTCACGTTTCTCCTGTTAGGTTCCGTTCTTTACATTATTATAGTTACTTTGCTTGAGTAAATGTCCACCAACCTTGTAGAGGTTCTGGTTCTGTTGTATTTGTTTCTCCTGTTCCGTTCTATTTAATAAAAGATTGAGAGGAGAAAAGGTTATCCTAATTTAAGTGAAATCTTGAAGCGATACTTTTAAATTCGTTATAAAAAGATATTACTGACATTTAAGATCGAGCATAAACTTTTGAAGGAAATGTTTTCATAGTTGCCTGTTTCTGATTTTTATATTTAATCTTATTTTCTCAGTTAATACACCAATGTATACTACAATCAAAATGAATATTAAAAAAACTTAGTCACGTGTTAAAAAGAAAGCATATTCTAAACAATTCTTCGTAATTTTCTATATAAAAGGGGGATACTTATTCAGCTTTGACCCCGAAAGCAGAAATCAAATAAACTCGGTAAGAAATAAACACTGAAATGAAATATGCAACTCTGTCCATCGAACCAATATTTTTTTCCCCATGCTTCCTTCCCTTCTTTTCCTATTCTTTTAGAAAGCCAATCAATTTACTTTAATGGCTGCCTCAGAAAGTTTTCCATTTGAGTGCCAAACTGGAAAAGTGCCCTTGTAGAGGATCCATCATCTTTTAATGCATCAGCAGCAGCATCTTTGACCTCTTCAATTCTTTGGCGAATCCCATTTCCATTTTCACCCAGCATTAGACCTTTTATCACCTTTGCGATTTCCACTTTTTCCGCTATGCCGTTTTCATTAAACTTTGGCCTTAATGCCACTTTCAGCCCCTCGGTTAACAAAACAGCATTCATTTTCTGCTCGGCAAACAATGGCCAAGTTATCATTGGCACTCCCAAAACAATGCTCTCGAGTGTTGAATTCCAGCCACAATGGGTTAGAAACCCACCAGTTGAAGTATGACTAAGGATTTGCGTTTGGGGTGCCCAAGAAGGAACAACTAGCCCTTGTCCTTTGGTTCTCTCCAAGAAACCTTGTGGTAAAAACTTTAAAGGGTCATCATTTGTAGCACCAAGGTAAGCTGCATTTGCTGAATCACTTGGTGCTCTTAAAACCCACAAGAATTTCTGACCACTCAACTCCAACCCCAAAGCTAGCTCATTAAGCTGTTCTTGAGACAGAGTGCCTCCACTTCCAAAGGACACATACATAACCGAATTAGGCCTCTGATTATCCAACCACCTCACACATTCTGACCCATTTGATTCACTACTTGACCCAGTTTGTATAACTGGTCCAACCAGATAAATAGGGGAATTCTTATTGCCTATGGTATGTTCCTTCAAGGCTTTCACTGTACCTCCCTCAATTTCTGAGAAGCTATTAACCAAGAAACCATCAGCAAGAGAAAACCTCTTGCAACGTTGAAGAATTAACTCATAAGCAAGGCTAGATCGATCTTGAAAATGCTCAGGGAGATCATTGCCATGAATAGGTATGCAACCTGGAATCTGAATAGCCTCTGTGTGATCTCTGTATTCACATGAAACTTCCTCATGCAATGTTGGCAAATGCAGGAACAGTGAGAGTGTCATGGCAGAAGGAGGGAAGTATATGTAGGATAAGAGGTTGAACTCCTTAGCTAATTCTAGTGATTCATTCGCAAAAGGATCAGAAACCAAAGCAACCACTGGCGTGGATGAACACAGTGACCTTAACGCCTCGCGAAAATATTGCATGGATTGAGATACCGCAAGTTGGATTTGTACTGCAGGGGCAACATCTTGTGGAAGGTCTTTTTTGTTCACTGGATGGAGGAAAGTGTAGTCTATGTTGGGAGGAAGAGATTCAAGGAAAGCAATTGTGGCGGGGACAGGTGCATCAATGGTGGGGAAGATGCACTTAACATTGAAGTGTGGATGAAGATGAACGAGTCTCTTGCAAAACTCAACAATGGAGGCTTGGTGGCTATACGCAGGGATTGAAATTGCTGCTATATGAGTTGCTTTCGCCATTGAATGATGGAATCCCTATTGCTCAGTTCAGGTTTATGGTTCACGAAAAGAATTATACAGTGTTTATCATTTAAATTTTAAACGAAATAAAATTATGTTACGTTAAGAGATAGATAGACACAAAATAAATTTTTTTAATTAAAATTTAAATTAAAAAAAAAAAACCATTTCTTTTTTTGATTTTCATTTCTTGTGTTTATCTCTCTTTTAAAATGATATAACTTATGTCATTTAAAATAACAAACATCAAATCCATTATATATACACATGTATAAAATTTTACTTGTGGTCTATTAATTAGCATGTCGATCTTGACTTCGGATTTTAGATTTTTAATACTAGCACATATGTTGACAGCTATATGTACAGTTGGCTGTTTGAAACTTCGACGTTACTTCCTCTCTGCTAGGTCTTGCTATCAGCACGCGCACTTTCCAAAACCCAATTTGGATATATTTGTAATCAGTCATAGGTGCTTGTATATGTCTCGTAATTTAATACGTCATACAAAAAAATTATTGCAGAATAATGATTGTCGCCAACCATACAAAATATATAAGTTAAAAATCTAGTTTCGTTCAAAGTTTTGCACATTTAAAAGTATAAAGTTCTATTCAAAAAAAAAAAAAAAAAGTATAAAGTTGGAAGTTGGAACCCTCTTTTGATACTTGGAAAATGCGAGATGCCAAAATATGAAATGCGGATAAATTCTTATTACTTTTAGAGGCTTTTGCTCCACCTACGTGCAGGTGCGGAGACAAGAATTTGTATAGGGGATGAAAATAAAAAATATTATATTATAAATAAAAGTATTTGAAATACAATATAGACCTATTATAAAAAAATTTATTATAATAAATGAAAAATAAAAAAAATTATATTATAAATAAAAGTACTTGAAATATAATACAGACCTAATATCAAAAATACTATTATAATAATCACTTGAAAATCACAATCGAAGATCAGTTCCAATTCTTCCCTCCTTCTTTTGTCTCTAGTATACTGCACTACTTGATTCGATAAACTCGATGCAAATTGTCAAAAATTATTAGCCAATGGTTGAAAATGAAACTCCTCGATGAAAGAGTTTCTTAATCCAAAGGAGAGAATAGATCTGTTAGCTAAACTTATTGGATTAATTGAGTCGTCATCAATTTTTGAATCCTATGCTAATTTTTGAAGTTTCTCCTAAGCTTATTTTGCAATTGTCTAATTTATGCCCACTCAGACAATGTTAATTACTACTTGAGTTTTTATCTTTCACTCTCAAGAAGTAACGGTATAAATTTTTTTAGTCATGTTTTATGCTCATTTTTCTAATTATCTCGTTATATACTATGTACAGATATTGATATTAGATTATTTCTGCTTGTACCTTTTTTGATGAATGAATCAAGTCTCTTAACTAATTGATATTTTTGGAGAGGAGGGGGGAACTATAATGTGCTATGTTAGTAAAATAAAGAATATAACTTGAAAAAATCTGGTTATTTATATTGTATCACTTATGTTAGTAAAACAAAGAATATTATTTGTAAACAAAGAATATTAATTTTTTTTCTCTCTGACTTTTACTCAAAAATGGAAAGGATCACTTATGAGGGTTGTCAGTGTAGTTGAATTGATGGTAAAAAGATTGTTAATCTAAGTCTATGATTATTTTGTTAGTATGGACTAGATTTTATTTTAAAAACAAAGAGCAAAACATTGATTTGAATTGTGGCGGAGCCAGAAAAATTGGAAAGCTAGTGCCAAAAATCAGCCAACCATGGAGGAAGTTAGTGCCAAAACTAGTAGCTATGGAGGAAGCAAACTATTTACAGTCACTGAAGGTCAAAAAAAGCTTCTTATTTTGGAAACCAGCCACTGCCAAGGCACTTTCTTGTTCCAATGTGGCTATGCCACTGGATTTGAATAAAGTTGGATTATAGTAAGAAAATGTCAAAGTAGAATAGAACCTCAAATATGTTGTTGTTTAATATAAAACAATTAGTTATTTACATATATGTTATTGTTGCACATTGCAATATTGCATTAAAATATAATAAAAAAATGATATCACTTATATTTGTTGTGCTTATGGTCATTTGTGTTGTTACGATAAACATTGTGATAATTCACTTTTGGTTCCAGGTTTTAGTTACTTTGACTTAGCTAGAAAATCGAAAGTGTATTGCATCACTTATGGTTGTAGTGCACTGATACAGTTATCTATCTTATAACAATATTAACTAGTTTGGTTTTAAAATTTTAGAGGGGGCAGGGGCCTCCCCTAGCCCCATGTAGCTCTGTCCTGCTTAAGTGCTCAAAGAATAAAAGATTTTTTGTGTCCCACTCAATGGTAGCATTTTCCCCATGTGGATCATCATTGTTTACCAATTTAATAACAATTTTAATGTTTTAACTTATGTGATATATATTAAATGGTTACATAAATATATATTTTTAGAAGCACATAAGAATCTCGCAAACTTATTTTGCTAAATCAATATAATATTTAAAAGCTTTCCTGTTTAACAACTCAATATGGCTATACTAAAGTTTGACGTTAGGCGTCCAATGTTACGCCCCGTTCTAGAACCGGTTTGTTATCATTGCCTTATGATACTAAGCACAGTTACAATCACATTGGTTCAATTAAACACCCGGATAGATTTTTTATTTTTAAACTTACTTATTTTTTCTTTTGAACAACACCGAATTTAAAATAACCAATTGCGTGACCATAACCATATGACATTGCGGAATAATTAAAACTAAGCTTAACATCATATTCTTATTTTGTTTAAGTTCAATACTAAACTATCTTCACTTTTATTAAATTGGGAATTCTATACTTCCTTTATAGTTATAATCTCCTACTATATTATAGATCTCTCTGTTAGCTTCGTGTGGGTTCAAACCGCGCTCAAATCGAAGATCTGTAGCTCGAGTTATGCCAATTTTACTAAACTATGTTCATGCTGCTTTCGGGATGCGTGCTCGAGCGCTCAACTGGGCGCTCGAGCGCTGAGAATTTTGCCATCGTCAGGTTTTTCAATGCGCTGGAGTGCACACTAGCACGCTTGAGCATCCTACTGGGTGCTTGATCACCCAGAGGGAAGGAATTTCACTTGATTTCACGCACATTACGCGCTTGAGCGCCCAAATTAGCGCTTGAACGCCCTACTACACCTGGGGCTGTAAGAACCCGCACCGTTAATTAAAGAATTTAATTAATAAATTATGAGAAAATAAGAAATGATTCCATAATTGACCCTAATAATTATTATGAGGCTTTAATAATTATAGTAAGTGGGTAATATTGCTGAAAGTCGCTTTTCGGAAGAAAAGTGCAGATACTGGTTCTGCTAGTCGGTATAAATGAGTACCGAAAAAGTATCCCAAAAAATTAAAGTAAGTGCATGTTAATTACTAGAATAATATGTAGGACTTGTAAAACGAGTTTCAAGTCCAGATAATGAGAACTGGTGCTAGAAATCGGTACTGGCTTGGAAAAGCGCATACCGGAAAGGTGCTCAGAAAATTATAAGAAAAATAAGATAAATCTTAGAAAATTATGTAGTTTCATAATCCAAAGTTTGAGATTAAAATGCTAAGCGTAGCAATTAAAGTTAATATTGTGTGTTTAAGTGACTTGTGGCTATAAATACCCATTTCTAAGGGCACAATGCCCTAGAAAACAGATTTTGAACGTGAGAGTTGAGGGTGGCTGATCAGCTTGGCTGACTTGTGGGGTTTCTTCTCCATTTTGGGTCCAAGGCACTTCCTTTCTTGTTTTTCCTTCATTCTTTCTTTGTAAACACTTGAGAGTGAGCTTGGTGAGGGAGAATGGTGTTTTTCTCTGAGTGCTCAGCCACTGTTGGTGAGAGTTTTGGGGCTGACTTGGTTGGCTTGGTTGTGGAAGCTTGAGTTGGGCATTATGTTGCTTAAAGAAGCAACCTTTGGGTAGAAAGGTCAAGTCTTGGTGTAGCATTTTCGTACACCATATTCCCAGTAGCTGTTGAAGCTGTTTTGGGAGCTTCATGAGCTGTTGACCCTCTGTTTTGGCCTTTGGTATGTATACCAACCTTTGATCATGAGTTTAATGCTTAAAAATGAAAGCTTGATGCATGTTAAGGCTTAAAGATGATAACTTGTTGTTGGGTAATGTTGAACACACCTAGAAATGCATGTTTAGGTGCTTTAAATCGTTAAAAACCCAACCTTGGATGGATATCTTCACGAAAATGCAGAACTGCATTCTATCGTGAAATATCCGGATATCTTCCCGATGAATATCCGGATATGTGATATCCGGATATGGGGTTTTGGATATCCGGATATTTGGTATCCGAATATGGGATTCTGGATATCCGGACTTTGGATATCCGGATATCCACAGTGAGATATCCGGATATTGAATATCCGGATATGGTCCCGAGGAATATCCGGATATTCTGGGATTTCGAAGAACAGTAGCTGTGCTGTGAGGACAGTAGGCTATTGGGGGTTGTGGACCCTAGATTGATGAAGTTGAACTTCTGTTTTAATTAAACTAAGTCAGAATCAAGTGATTAAGGGGTTATGGCTTGGTGAGAAGCCTTAAGACATAAAGCGTAATGAAAAGGCGTTGTCTTTAATTTGTATGCATGTGGCACATGTTATTGATTTATATTTGGTCCATATCAGATTGTGATCTGCTGTAATTGGACTTTGAGCGTGTGGCATTGGATAGCTAGCTTAGAGGTAAGCTATCGTGTCCTCGGTTTAGCCATGTTGTGGTTCCACCATGTCCCATGGGGGTATGGTTTATGCATGTTGTGTACATGCTTTTCGATATTTGATATGTTGATTGAACTTTACATGTAATGGCTTTTAATATGCATGTGTTGTTTCATCTTGACGGGAAGCCTGAGTATGTAGCGCCATACAAGACGGTGTACCGGGGTGAATGCAAGTGGTACTTGCACGGTGTGTAGGTGATAGACGTATACCTGCACTGTCTCTGGCCAGTAGATTAGTATTGACACACATGACATGATTATCTGCTGCATTGCATTGTTTTAGAAATGATAAATGATAAACTGCTTTTGAACTTATATTGCACATGTAAGTGAGCTTGGGGTGGAAGATCCTTGAGGACGCACTGTTTTACTGAGATTTCTAGTTTAGAGATCTTACCCCACGTTTGGGGAATGCTTATTTCAGGATCAGGTAGTATGGGTACTGATGCCTCAGGCGGCAGGAGGCCGGAGCTTAGCTGATTATGTTTTACTGCTTTATGTTAGCATGACTGGATTTGGATGCGGTTTATGTTTTCCGTTATTTATGATATGTTGTGTTTGAGACTGATGTTGGGCATGTTGCCTTATTTGAGTGAGCATTGGGATTGTCCATGACACTTTCTGTTAGTACTTTTTAGATTGGAGTTGTATAAACTGTTAGATGGTCCGGTCTACATTGTTGTAGTTCCGTCACTAGAGCCACACTTATATTATCTATGTTATGAGGTATTTCAGTTAGCTGTTTTATTGCAATTACATACAGGCGATGTTTTATTAATTGATTATTAAGCAAGTTGGTAATGTTAATGGCATCATAATTGAAAAGAAAAAGTAATTCCGCATTTTTAATTAAGCGCAGCTTAATACGATATTATGATAACATTACCGGATATATACAGGGTGTTACATTTATGGTATCAGAGCAATGGTTCGAGGGAAAAGCCTGTATGTATTGCAATTGCTAGGTTGTTTGGTTGTTTATGTCTTTGTGTTTACTCCATCGAATCTTATTATGATGCTGTATATGTGATCACATTGCGTGGGCCTGATCAACTCATAATTGTGTAACTTGTGCAGAGTCATGGTAAGGTCCGGGAGAACACGAGAGACTTCTGAGGATCAACCCGATCCTATCCTGACTGCATTGGCTGAGATGCAGGCGGCTAGGTTAGCCGATCAGGAGGCCACTAGATTGGCCAACGCGGCAATGATGGATGCTGTTCGCGAGGCGAACCGGATAGCCGCAGCTGAGGTTCGTGAAGCGAACCGGAGGACCACTGAGGAAGTCCTCGAGGCGAACAGGATGGCGAACATGACGATGATAAGAGTCATGTTGGAGGAGATGAGAGCTGGTCCTGCTGTTGGCCAGGCTCCACCACCACCGCCACTGTAACAACCCATAAACGTTCACAATTACTTGAACATGATGAGAACACTAGTATATGACTTTGGGGTATTTAGTTAGGCCTTGCGAGCACTTTGCGAGTTCTGTTTTGAGGGGCAAACGACCTCCGATTCGTTATTATTTTATATGCACGCGTAGCCCCACGTGTCTAGTATCTGATTACAAAAACTTTACAATTGAATTTTGAGAACTTGATTTTATTTGAATTTTTAGAGACAGCAGGGTCGGCCAGGAAAAATAATAATTTCAGCACTTTAAGAAATTTGAAAGCGTACAATAAAATATAGTCATTAACATTTAGCAAAATCCCTAGGGCTAAAACCTTTTATTACTTAATAAACTACATAAAATAAATGGATACATATTGGTGGAGATTATATGGTGGGCTTCGGCCCTAGTTTTGTTGTAGTGAAATATTCATGTGTTTAAAGTTTGAATTGAACCTAAAGACTAACCCTTTAGGCCCATTAACATTAAGTCTCATCCAGCCCAAAAGAAACCTTGATCACCTAAGTAACTATAGAAAAATTTAAATCAAAATACTAAGTGAATGGCTGATTGGTTGCATGGCATTGTGTGGTCTACCTTTTGCCCTCTTTTGCGCCAATCATCACAAGAAAAGGGCTGTCATGGGTGGTCAAATTAAGTCTGAAAAGTAGCCTCACTTCCTTCAAAATTCTGATGCCTTGTAGAGAAGACAAACCTGAAAAAAAATCTGCGCCTATAGCTTGGCATGCATGACTGCCAAAGCTGATTTCTTTCACCAAAAATCTGATTGCTTGCAAGCCTTGTGAGCAGAATTTTTAACCAATCAAATTGCATGCAAATGAAAAAGCAACTCCCCTAATCCTTCCCTCTTGTACTCATGCGCTGACCTCTTTCTTTGTGACCAAAAAATTTATGCTCCACCTACACCTCCTTGCAATTTAAAAACATCAAAGCCTTACCTTGCCTAACCATACGCTGCACATCAATGAACTCCTAGGAAAACTTGGACAACCACACTACTTCCTCCTCTCTTGTGCGCTAGCAAGAGAGGTAAGATACCATATCCGTTTCTTGCTCCTTCCTTCATTAATCTTGTGTTAAACTTCAGCCATACAAGCAAAGAAGATAATCAAGTTTTGGAGAAGGAAATCTCTTCTTTTTCCTCGGTTTTCCATCATCAAGGAGGTAATCCATTTTTCTCTATCTCCTTGACCAGCCCTATCTCTTCTTTTCGGTTCTAATGAAGAGCTTTCCCTTGCATGTAGCTACAACTTGAACTTATTGCTCTAAGAAAACAACTTCTTTACGCTCTCAAGTTTTCCTCCAAAGTATCCTAGTATAGCCTTGCAAAGAACATGTAAGTACCCTCTTCCCTATTCTTCTATGCTTCGGTTCATGAGGGTATAAGGGTAGGAGTATTCCTTTCACTTTATCCTTGTTATCTCTAGTTGCATGTGGATAGAAGATGGATAATAAAATGTTGATAACTCTCTACCTTATAGTACTCAAGAAATGGAAATAAGAAAATGTATTGATGGGGGCTTAAAACCGTAGCACTTAAGTGAATAGAGAATGATTAGCTTTCTGTTTTGTTGAATGTTAAATAGGTACAAAAGCTCCTAGGAACTCTCATTGATTTGGAGACTCTATTGGTTAAGTATCTCAAAGATTATGTAAGTGCTTGGTGATTTAACCTTCTGTGACTATGGAATTTAAGCATTGAATTGCTTATATGTGACATATGTGCCTTATATGAATTTGAGTTTTGCGAAATATTGATCCTACTTGTTGGCACAATCCGTTCTGATTATTATAGTTATGCGACTATAAATACGGATATGAGAATTGACATGCATGTGCATTGCATTCATCAAACACTTGAATTAATTGTGTGAAAAGCATATGTCTTGTTGCATGCATCATGGTCCTCACGGTTTTGAGAGGTATAGATGGGAAAATATTTTCGAAATTTATCATTTGTGTGAGCATGCATCATCTAGGCATGCCGAAGGTACCCGGCAAGAGCACCCTGGCTCCGTGCGCATAGGTTCCTTGGATATTCAGCTTTGTGAGCCAAAAAGAATATCACTTGGAGTTTTGTTAGCATGTGCACCTTAGTGCTATTGACATGCGTTTTGGCGTTGTATACGCGCTTTGACTAACACCTAACCCATATGTTACATTTTGTAAGTCCTTATTTAAATCTATCCTGTTGCATTACTGGCTGAGTTACCGCATTACTGGGATTATTCTCACCCCTTTGGGGGCTCATTTTCTATGAAAATGCAGGCGGACGAAAAAGCATTTAAAGGGTGATACAATGTTGACTGTTTGTGCTCTTGATTGGAAATTATTGGACTTCATAAGTTGCTGGAATTGTTATGTATTATTTGCAAGACACTTTGGTTGCTGTTTCATTTATGTTCTCTTTTAATTAGAAGCTGAACTTATGAACCATCTTTAATTCAAGTATTTGACTGTTTACGGTTTTGGCAAAGTGTTACGTCTGCGTTATAACATCTTTATCACGGTCAATATGTTTTCAACATTTTACGAATTTCTAGATTTTGTTAGATATAGATGTTAGCTAATGAACAAAAGAAGAAAATCCAGATTTGGACTTTAATTCGATTTTAGATGAATTTTTGATTAATGGACGTTTTTTTGAAAACGCTGGAAAATCCTGCACCTTAGTGCAGTTTTAGAAATTAAGTTCCCATGGCTACAGATGTCCGTTTTAAACGAAATTTATATGTACTTGAAGCTTGAGAGGTCTACTTTAACTCAGAAAAAGAATCACAATTTTTAGAATACTGTAGAATTTTATAAAAATCGTGCAATACAGACTGTTTTTAGAAGAAAATTTCCTAACGTTTTTAAAGCTTTGTCCATTGTTTTCAGTTCTTCAAAATAGTAAGTTCGATTCTTTTCAATCCGGATTGACTCTTAATAAATCTAACATCACAAACCACTCTAATAGCATTGAAGTATCATTCCTCTTGGACGCGTACAAGAGTGGGTGTTACAGCCACCGCCTCCACCTAGTGTTCAGGAGGAGAGCCATAGTCACATCGGCAGTGCTACTCATGCCGCTGAGACGGGGGAGCCCCTTGTGGTGATTGCTGAGGATCGTGATGTGATCGATCGCCGGCTGAATGCTTTCAGGAAGCATAAGCCACCTGTGTTTGAGGGGTCTTTGGATCCTATTGTTGCTGCGAGATGGCTAGAGTCGCTGGACAAGATTTTTCGGGTCATGCAGTGTACAGACCCACAGAAGCTGATGTTCTCGGCCTACATGCTGGAGGGCGATGCCCATGAGTGGTGGACGCACACCTCTCGTGCTTTTGAGAGGCAGGGCCGTGTCATGACAGGGCCATTCTTTGAGGAGTGCTTTCTGGGCCGATACTTTCCCTATGATGCGCAGGAGAAGAAGCAGGGAGAGTTTGATCGTTTGGTACAGGGCTCGATGTCTGTTGATGAGTACCTGGCTAAGTTTAATGAGCTAGTGAAGTTTGCACACTTCCGGATGGTTCCTCCTACTCCGTTGTTTCTGGCAGCTAAGTTCCGCAGGGGACTTAGTGAGGTGATTGCTGAGCATCTTTGATGTGCCTTCAGCACAAAGGTTAATTCAAGCTAAAAAGAGAAAGATTATGGGTTAATTCTCAGTAAAAAGGCAACGTTTAGTGTTGCTTTGCTTAAATTCCAATTTCAGAATTGTTCAGCTGATTTATGCTTAATTTGTAGGAAAAGCAAACAAATCTGGAGCAAAATGAGGATTTGCCAAAGTAAAGACCCACGCTCACAACGTGGATGTCACGCTGGTAGTGTGAAGAACCAGTGGATTCCACGCCCACAGCGTAGATCCCACGCTCACAGCGTGGATGGCAAGCTGACAGCGTGGGAATTCAGAGGCAACCACGCCCACAGCGTGGATCTGACGCTGAGAGCATCAGCGTGCGAAACTGAAATGCTGTTTGGTCCACAAGGGTGAATTTGGGAGGCCCACAAGAGTATTATAAAAAGCAGGCTCAGCACAGAATTAGGGATCGAGACCTAAGGAGACCGTCGTGCTGAAGGAGAAGAGCTTCGGAGAAGGATTCTCGATCATCTTTATTCTTTCATCTTTTATTCTTTTCATCTCATTGAATATTGAATATTGTTTTTCTAGCCATGAATATGGTTGGCTAAGTTTCTTTATTGTAGTTAGGGTCGCAAACCCTATGTGAACCCTTGTTATGACGGATTGATTCATTTTACTCGTTTATATAAATTTCTTTCTCTTACCTTGTGCGTATTTGATATTTTCTTTATTAGACCTGATCAATCTGATAGTTGAAAATAGTTTGAGGGTCAGAACCCTAAATAGGGATATTAGGGTTTCTCATCTTGAAAGGGGGTAAGATAACAATTGATATGCATGCTAGGGTTAGATGTATGTTAATTGCAGATGTTTGAATTATTGCGTTTATTGCTTAATGCTCATGAGGGGTTGCTAAGGGATTAGGATTCCAATTGAGGTTAAAGGGTTAAATTGCCAAGGGATTGGGATTTAACTATGAATATTTTGAGATAATAATTATCTAAGAAATTATATAATTGAATATTTTAAATCAATCCAAAGTAATAAGTGGGGATCATAGGGAGAGTGTTCCCTAACTGCAATGTTTTTCTTATACGTTTCAAATCAAACACCATTGTTACTCTTATTTTTATTCTCAAAGATATAAAAATCCAAAAACAAGTCTTTATTTTTCATGTTATTTTAATTCAATTTTCTCAAAACAACTGAGTTATTCAACTTAAAGGGGCTGGTTATTTTAGTACTTGGTTTTCAATCCCTGTGGAGACGATCTTTCTTACTACTTTACTACTTATGCGAACGGTATACTTGCCGGATAGCATCAAGTTTTTGGCGCCGTTGCCGGGGATTGAAAATTCCAATATTATAAATAACCTTTGATCTTTGAGATCGAATTTTATTTTATTTTATTTTATTTTATTATTATTATTCTTGTTTTGCGTTTTACAGGTGCTATTAACAAATTTTTCTGAGTTTTATGCAAGGTAGCATTCCACCTAAAGACTTTTTGCTTGATCCTGAAATTTCAAGGACTGAGAGGAGACTGAGGAAGGCGGCTAGGCAGATAATTTGGGAAGATTTGAAAAGCGTACCTGCACAACCGAAACAAGAGATGGAAGGAAACAACAATGCTGATGGTGGCAGAGGCCACAATGCTATTAATCCACCCCTAAGATTGTTGGAAAGTATTCTGACACCGGTGTTCAATAGGCCAAACTCAAGCATAGTCAGGCCAACGGTGGAGGCAAACAATTTTGAGTTGAAACCATCATTGATTTCTTTGGTGGCAAGAGCTCAATATTCTGGTGCTGACGAGGAAGACCCTCATGAGTTCATAGATCGATTTTTGATGATCTGTGATACTACAAAGCACAATGGTGTGCCAGCTGATGCTATCAGGCTCCGACTGTTCCCTTTTGCTGTTAAGGGAAGTGCTCTCAAATGGATAGAAAGGCAACCAGCAAATAGTATCTCAACATGGGAAGATTTGTCAAACAAATTCTTTGCCCATTTCTTTTCTATGGAGAAATATAATCAGCTGGTGAATGCAATCACAGATTTCCATCAATTTGAAGGAGAATCATTGTGCGCAACTTGGAATAGATTCCAATAACTTATCAGGAAGTGTCCACAATGGGAAGGAGACGATGACAGAAAGGTAGCAATTTTCTTTAATGGCATTTCTCCTGAAACAAGGTTGGTGATTAATGGTGCAGCTGGAGGTTCTATTCGGCAGAGTACCTCAGAGCAAGCTCTCAATCTGATAAAGAAGTTGGCAAGAGATGAAAATGAGAGCGTTCCAACCTCAGTAAAAAGAGGAGTGACAAAGCAAGAAAACAATGACACTTTGCTTGCTGAACTGTTATCCAAAAAGATTGATAGTAAGTTTGACAGTTTGGAGCAAAAATTTGAAAAATTTCAAGTGTTTCATGTTCAATCAACTCCTCAGGAAGCTCATGAATCCAAAGAAGGTCCTAATTCGTTGTCAGATGATTCACCTCAACAAGTGCAGGTGAATGGAATATGGTATGACCAACGCCCTCAGCAGTCAAACTTTCAGAGGAACAATAATTATGCTGGTGTAGGTGGTAATAATTTTCAGCGAAGAACTCAAGGAGCTGGCATGGATTACAAGCCGAATAATTATGCTCAGTCTTCACAAAGTCAACAGAAAGAACCTTCTGAATTGGAGAAGCTAGTGGGACTAATGGCTCAGAACACTAATGCCTTCATGGAGGAGCAAAGAGCCAACAACAAAAATACAAATGCTTCCATAAAGAACCTGGAGAATCAGATAGGTCAACTTGCAAAGCAGGTTTCAGAAAGAATTCCAGGTACTTTTCCTAGTAATACAGTTATCAATCCAAAGGAAGATTGCATGGCTATTACAACTAGAAGTGGCAAAGTGGTAGCACCGCTTGCAAATCCAATTCTAGATTGTGCGGAAAAAGAGGAAAAGCATAAAGGAGCAGTTGAACCAGAGGCTGAAATAATTGTGAAAGAAAAGAGTAAAGAAGCCGGCATTGAGAAAGAAAAAGTTGAAGAGCCACCTACTTTCTTTGAGAAAAATAAAGAGCTGACCTCTGAATATATAAGGTCTCAAGCACCTTACCCAGAAAGGTTCAAGAAAGAGGTTTCTAACAAGCACTATGTCAGGTTCTTAGACATCTTCAAGAAGCTACACATAAACATTCCTTTTGCAGAAGCTTTAGCAAATATGCCTGGTTATTCAAAATTTATGAAGGATCTTTTGTCAAAGAAGCATAAGCTACAAGAATGCCAGACAGTGCCACTTAATGAGAAATGTATTGCCTTCATTCAGCAGAAGTTTCCAGCCAAGCTTTGTGATCCGGGAAGTTTTAATATCCCCATAACTATTGATGATGTTTGCATTGGTAGAGCTATTTGTGATCTTGGGGCTAGTATCAACTTAATGCCTCTCTCTATTTATAAGACTTTGGAGATTGAAGAATTGAAACCTACAGAAGTCTCTCTTCAACTTGCTGATAGATTTGTGAGGACACCTAACGGGATCATTGAAGATGTTCTTGTCAAAGTTGACAAGTTTATTTTTCCTGCTGATTTTGTGGTGTTGGATACAGGGACAGGCAGTGAGAAGCCTCTGCACTTAGGTAGGCCCTTTTTGGCTACAGCCCGTGCTTTAATTGATGTTGATCAGGGCCAGATTAAATTGAGGATGCATGATGAGGAACTTAATTACAATGTTTTTGAAGCAATGAAAAGACCAGCCGAGAATAATGATTGTTTTCAGGTTGAAGTTTTTCAAGAACAATATAAGAAGATGCGTCCTCAAGAGATTGATTATGAGTTGAGAGCCCGTGATCATGTGCCCTTTGAAGACAAAGAAGTTGATGTGGAGGAGCTTAAAGAAAAAACTGATGATTTAGAGGTGGAGGCACCTAAAGTTGAATTGAAAACTCTACCTGATACTTTGAAATATGTATTCTTGGGGAATAAAGGGACATATCCTGTAATTATCAATACGGGATTATCTTCTGATCAAGAGAAGGAGTTGGTTGAAGTTTTAAAACCTCATAAGACTGCCATAGGGTGGTCTATTTCCGATTTAAAGGGTATTAATCCCTCTATTTGCACGCACAAAATACTCATGGCAGATGACATCAAACCTGTGCGGGAACCGCAAAGAAGGTTAAACCCGATTATGAAGGAGGTTGTCAGAAAAGAAGTTGTGAAGCTTCTTGATACAGGTATGATTTACCCAATTTCAGATGCTGCTTGGGTAAGTCCGGTTCAGACAGTTCCGAAGAAGGGTGGTGTGACTGTTGTAAAAAATGCAAACAATGAGTCATTTCCAACTAGAACCATCACAGGTTGGAGAATGTGTGTAGATTACAGAAGATTGAACACAGCTACTAGGAAAGATCATTTTCCACTACCCTTTGTTGATCAGATGCTGGAAAGATTGGCGGGTCATGCTTATTATTGCTTTTTAGATGGTTATTCAGGCTACAATCAAATTCCAGTAGCCCCTGAGGACCAGGAAAAGACAGCTTTTACTTGCCCATTTGGAGTCTTCGCTTACCGACGAATGCCATTCGATCTCTGTAATGCACCGGCCACCTTCCAAAGGTGTATGCTCTCTATCTTTTCTGATATGGTAGAGAGATTTTTAGAGTTTTTGATGACTAAGCAGGATGCCAAACCACGTCTGCTGAGGTGGATGCTACTATTTCAAGAGTTTGATTTAGAGATCCGAGACAAGATTGGGGTGGAAAACAAAGTGGCAGATCATCTGTCAAGAATCCAGGAGAAAAAGTTGCAAGATAGTCCTGACAAAGAAATCAATGACTATTTTCCTGATGAAAAAGTGATGGCTGTCTACGTCCCTCCATGGTTCGCGGACTATGCCAACTACAAAGTTGTGAGAGATTTGCCTCCTAATCTTACTAGGCAACAACAAAAGAAGTTTCTGCGGGATGTGACGAGATATTTCTGGGATGATCCGTACTTATATTTTCAATATGCTGATGGTATCATTCGCAGATGTGTTCCTGAATTTGAGATGACCCAAATCTTGTGGCACTGCCATGCTTCTGACTACGGAGGTCATTTTGGAGGCAATAAGACTGCTCAGAAAGTCCTGCAAAGTGGTTACTACTGGCCCACACTGATCAAAGATGCCAGAGATTTTGTTGAGAAATGTGACAAGTGTCAGAGAGCAGGCAATATATCTCGCAAGGATGAGATGCCTCTGAATAGTATATTGGAGGTAGAGCTATTTGATGTATGGGGAATAGATTTCATAGGCCCATTTCCCTCGTCCTATTCCAACTTGTACATACTGTGGCCGTTGACTACGTATCTAAGTGGGTTGAAGCTATTGCTCTTCCTACCAATGATGCTTCATCAGTGGTAAATTTCTTGAGGAAGAATATTTTCACAAGGTTTGGAGTGCCTCGGGCCATTATCAGTGATGGAGGTACACATTTCTACAATAGACATTTTGAGAATTTGCTCACCAAATATGGAGTGAAACACAGAGTGACTACACCATACCATCCCCAAACTAGTGGGTGATGAACCCTTAGTTCATCATGGTTTTTAGCAGGAATTAGGATCAAATTGTGTGATTAAATGATGAAAAACAAGGTTAATGTCCTAAGATGTCCTCAATAACAAGTTCAAGAGCTTTATTGGAAAATTGTATGATTCTTGTAGGAAAAGCAAGCTTGAAAGACAACTGGAGAAGGAAGAAGATTCTGGAGCTCAAGAGGAGAAAAATTGCCTAAGTGTTGAGCGCTAAAACGTCCACACTAAGCGTTTTAGTGCCCTGCTACAGGAAGAGGCCAAAGCTTGCTGGTGATGAGCGCTAAAACGCCCACACAGAGCGTTTTAGCGCGCTGCTGCACTAAGAAGATGGAAAATTGCTGGTCTTGGGCGCTAAAACGGCCTGCAATAAGCGTTTTAGCGCCCTAAAGTGGAAAAAAGATTCTGGTCTTCACCGCTAAAACGTCCAAATCAAGAGTTTTAGCGTTGGAGTCAGTTAAAGTTAGTTGAGCATTCACCAAGTTTGGACGCTAAAACGGTCATTCCTTAACGTTTTAGCGTTGAAATCAGTTAAAAGCAGTTGAGCATACGTAAAGCATGGACGCTAAAACGGTCACTTATGGACGTTTTAGCGCCCACATCAGTTTTCTGTTTTTAATTGTAACACTATATAAGGCAAAGCCTTGACACTTAGAAGAGATCTGGATCTGAGGGATCTGAACTTTCTCTCTCTCTTAAACCTTAGTCTGACTTCTCTCTAAATTCTTTTAGTTTAGTTTTTGTATTAGGATTTCTTTGTAATAGTTTGGAGATTGAAGACTTTCAACATGGAAATGAAGTTTGCTTCTTCTTCTCTTATCTATTCTTTAGTCATGTCTGAGTAGAGTTTTTGTAGTCTGAATACAATGGAACTCCATGATAATATTATGTTGATTTGATTAATATGATGAAGTATTTTTCATGTGTTGATTTGAGATTTTCTGAGTTAATTATTTCTACCAAGGAAGTAGTATAGAACAGGGATGTTTATATGACTTCTGTATTTGATAATCTCAACATCAGAATTCTAGTACTCAATGGATTGATGCTAGAATTCTGATGTAATCTTAAAACTTTAGTATTTCATGCATGTATTAAGAAAGAGATCACCAAGGGATTGGGGTTTCTGATTAATGTATCTATCAGGATAGTAAGGGATTACATCTTGATGATAAGTAAAAGGTTGATTAACATCACATGGAAAGGAATTCATCATATGATCAATTTTTACATGGGTTATCATGGAGGAAAATTATTTTCTGACTACTTGTTGTTTTATTAATTCCTAATCCATATTTACTTTGTGTCAAATTACTTACAATCAATTTTCTGGGGACAAATTATTCATGATTTTTACAAACTCTTATTTGATTCAAATTAGTTTTCTATGGTATATTGGTGTTTGAACACAATTCCTCGTGGGAACGATCTTTACTCATCATTTTATTACTTGTACGACTAGTGCACTTGCTAAACGTCCAACAAGTTTTTGGCGCCGTTGCCGGGGAATTTGTTTTTCAACACTAACTGATACTATAGAATTCTGAGATTGAATCCTTTTATTTTCAGTATTTTTAGTTTATGTTAAGTTTCAGGTCAATTTTGATTCTGGTATATGCGAGGTACACTTGATCCGAATTTGTTGTTGTATGATCCATAATTAGAAAGGACATTGAGGAAGCACAAAAGGGCAGCCAGGCAAAGGAGACGGTTGCAAGAAATTGGTGAATCAAGTACGGTTAATCAGGAAGAGATAATGGCAGAGAATCACAGACCACCACCACCACAGAGGACACTGGGAGAGTACATGACTCCTGCAGTGATTCCTCCAATTGGGAGTGTTGTGCGCCCAACAGTGGAGCCCAACAACTTTGAATTGAAGCCTGCTTTGATACATTTGGTGCAGAAGGATCAGTTTGCTGGAACCAGTGCAGAGGACCCTTACTTGCACATAGAGAACTTTCTATTGTTGAGTGATACTGTGAAGATAAATGGTGTCACAAGAGATGCAATTCTGTTGAGACTATTCACTCATTCACTGACGAATGATGCAAGGAGATGGCTGCAATCATTGCCTCAAGGAAGTATAACAACTTGGGATGATCTGCAAACCAAGTTCTTGCAGAGGTTTTTCTCAGCATCTAAGAGGGCCAAGTTGAAGAATGAGATTACAAGCTTTAAGCAGAAAGAGTCAGAATCCATTTATGAGGCTTGGGAGAGATTCAAGACTTTGTTGAGGAAATGTCCACAGCATGGAATTGAGGCATGGCAACAAGCAGCAATCTTCTTGCAAGGAATGACCACTAACACTAGAACCTTGGTGCTTGCCACTGCTGGTGGATCATTGACTACCAAGACCCCTCAAGAAGCCTTGGATATCTTTGAGTCATTAGCATCTCAAGAATTTGATAATGCCCCAGTGGCTGACAGAAGGACATGAGTCATCAGGTTGGATGGGTATGATGCTCTGTTGGCAAGGAATGATCAACTGATGCAGACACAGAGACAACAGCAGCAACAATTAGATACCCTTATTAAGCAACTCTTTTCACAAAAGGTAGCTTCTGTGGAAACAAAAAGTGTATGTGCTATATGTGGCAAGGGCCATGTGACAGAGGAGTGTGATTATGGGGGATCACCAGAACAAGCAGAGGTGAATGGAGTGTGGTATGATCAGAATAATCAAAGGAACTACAACAATCAGGGACATAATGTTTATATGCCACCATGGAAATACAAGAATCAACACCCAGGATTCAGCTATAGTTCCAACCATCAATTGAATCCACCATTACATCCTCCACCACCACATATGAAGGAGCAGTCAAGTGATCCTGCTGCATGGGAGAAAGCGTTTTCTCAGTTATCTAAGACAACTCAGGATTATATTCAGGGTTCTAATTCATTCAGGGAAGAGACAACTGCATTCATGCAGGAGACCATAACTTCTTTCAGAAATCAGGAAGCATCAATCAGAAATTTGGAGACCCAGATTGGTCAATTATCAAGACAGATATCAGAGAGACCACAAGGGAAATTTCCAGGTGATACATTAGTGAATCCTAAGGAGCACTGTAAAGCAATTATGACAAGAAGTGGGTTGGTACTTCAACCAGGGAAAAAGAAGGTGGAAAATAAAAAGAATGAAGAAGAGGTTGTGGTTGAAGATGTAGTCTCTGATGATGAAGTAGAGAAGATGAGAAATGAGAAAAGTGAGAAGGAAGTAGTTGTTAGAGATGTTATAGTTGGAATCGATAAAGAAGAGGAAGGGAAGGACAATAAGAATGAAGGAGAGGTAGAAGTTGGTAAAAATACTTCCCCACAAAAGATGATGAAGTGGGAAAAGAAGAAGATGGCTGACAAGAAAGAACAGCCAGTTATTTTATCTCCCTATGCTAAAGTTCCCTACCCTCAGAGGTTGAAGCAAGAGATTCAGAAACAACACTATGCAAGATTTCTGGATATCTTCAAAAATTTAAATTAACATACAATTTTCTGAAGCACTGGAAAATATGCCTCACTATGCAAAATTCATGAAGGATCTTCTTCCTAAGAAGAGGAAATTAATTGATGGTGAGACAGTGAACCTAACAGCAGAGTGTAGTGCCCTAATCCAGAAGAAGCTTCCAACAAAAATGAAAGATCCTGGAAGCTTCAGTATTTCTATTGCTATAGGAGATGTGGAGGTGGGAAAGGCATTGTGTGATTTGGGAGCCAGTATAAATTTGATGCCGTTGACAGTATGTAGAGCTTTGGGAATCAACACTTTGAAGGAGACCAATCTTATTCTGCATCTTGCAGATAGATCTATCAAGAGGCCTGAAGGTGTGGTTGAAGATGTCTTGGTCAAGGTAGACAAGTTTATTTTTCCAGTGGATTTTGTGATTCTTGACATGGAGGAAGAGGATACAGAAAGTCCTCTATTTTTAGGAAGACCCTTTTTAGCAACTGCAAGATCTTTGATAGATGTTGAACAAGGAAAGTTGTTGCTAAGGGTGGATGAGGAAACAGTCACAATTGATGTATTTGAAACCATCAAGCATCCTGTTGATGTGGAGGATTGTTTTAGATTGGATGTGATACAGGAGGTTGTGGAAGAAGTGAATAAAGAAGAAGAATTCCCAGTTGAGGAACAAAGATCAGAAGAAGAGACAGGTACAGAAGATTACCAAGAAGAGTCAGAAGTGGAAGAGCTTGAGAAGAAGATTGATGACATTCCAAAAGGAGCACCTAAGGTAGAACTTAAAGAATTACCTTCACATTTGAAGTATGTGTTCCTTGGGGATGATCAAACATATCCAGCAATCATTAATGCAATGTTGTCTGATGAGGAAGAAGGGAAGTTGATTAAGGTACTCAAGAAGAATAAAATGGCTATTGGATGGCAGTTTTCAGATCTTAAGGGTATTAATCCTTCCTTTTGCACCCACAAAATATTGATGGAAGAAGAGGTCAAACCAGTAAGGCAACCACAGAGGAGACTCAACCCCACTATGAAGGAAGTAGTGAGGAAGGAGGTGGTGAAGTTGCTTGATGCTGGGATGATTTACCCCATTTCAGACAGTGCTTGGGTGAGTCCTGTGCAGACCGTGCCCAAGAAAAGGGGGATGACTGTGGTGAAAAATGATAACAATAAGTTGATTCCCACAAGGACAATCACTGGCTGGAGAATGTGCATTGATTACCGGAGGCTGAATAAGGCAACCAGGAAGGATCATTTTCCACTTCCTTTCTTGGATCAGATGCTAGAGAGGTTGGCAGGACATGCTTTCTATTGCTTCTTGGATGGTTATTCAGGGTAAAATCAGATAGCTGTGGCACCAGAGGATCAAAAGAAGACTGCTTTTACATGTCCATATGGAATATTCGCATACCGGAGGATGTCTTTCAGTTTATGCAATGCTCCTGCCACTTTTCAAAGGTGCATGCTTTCCATTTTTTCTGATATGATAGAAGAATGCATAGAAATTTTTATGGATGATTTTTCTGTATTTGGGTCTGATTTTGATGTATGTCTAGAGAATTTAGATTCTGTTTTGAAAAGATGTCAAGACTGTAATTTGGTTTTGAACTGGGAGAAGTGTCACTTTATGGTGACAGAAGGTATAGTTCTTGGACACAAGGTGTCTAGGAATGGAATTGAAGTGGATAGGGCAAAAATTTCTGTGATAGAGAAACTTCCTCCACCTGTAAATGTTAAGAGTGTGAGGAGTTTTCTTGGTCATGCAGGATTTTATAGGCGGTTCATAAAAGATTTTTCAAAAATTGCCAAGCCCTTATGCAAGTTATTGGTCAAGGACCATGAATTCCTGTTTGATGATGAATGTTTGCATGCATTTCATGTTTTAAAAGAAAAGTTGACCACTGCACCTATCATGATGGCACCTGATTTTTCATTACCATTTGAATTAATGTGTGATGCCAGTGACTATGCTGTAGGAGTGGTATTGGGCCAAAGAGTGAATAAATTGTTGCATGTCATTTACTATGCCAGTAAGATCTTAAATGATGCACAAAAGAATTATGCTACTACAGAAAAAGAATTACTGGCTATTGTGTATGCATTTGACAAATTCAGGCCATATCTGTTAGGATCAAAAGTTATTGTTTACACTGACCATGCAGCTTTAAAGTATTTGTTAAGCAAGCAGGATGCTAAACCCAGGTTGCTCCGCTGGTTGTTACTGTTGCAATAGTTTGAGGTAGAGATCAAGGACAGAAAGGGAGTTGAAAATTTGGTGGCTGATCACTTATCCAGGAAGTAGTGATCAGAGAAGAGTTTCCTGATGAACATGTGCTGTAACAGAGATGGTTGGGGATAAAGTCTTATCTATCAGTACCCCACCATGGTTTGCTGATTTTGCCAACTATAAAGCTGCTGGATTGATGCCTAAGGATTTAACGTGGCAACAGAGGAAGAAATTTCTGCATGATGTTAAGAGATACATTTGGGATGAGCCATATCTTTTCTATAGATGTTCAGATAGTGTGATCCGACGGTGTATTCCAGAGGAAGAACAGAAGGATGTGTTGTGGCATTGTCATGGTTCTACATATGGTGGACATTTTGCAGGTGAGAGAACTGCAGCAAAAGTATTGTAGAATGGCTTCTACTGGCCTACCTTATACAAGGATGCAAAGAAGTTTGTGGAGGCATGTGACAACTGTCAGAGAACTGGAAATATTTCTAGGCGACATGAAATGCCGTTGAACAATATCCAGGAAGTGGAGATTTTTGATGTTTGGGGTATGGATTTTATGGGACCTTTCCCTTCTTCCTACTTTAACAAGTACATATTGGTGGCAGTTGATTATGTTTTGAAATGGGTTGAGGCCATAGCTACACCAACCAATGATTCCAGGGTGGTGATTGCTTTTCTGAGAAAGAATATATTTTCAAGATTTGGAGTCCCTAGAGCTATCATTAGTGATGGGGGCACTCATTTTGATAATAGGATAGTGGAGTATGCCTTGGCTAAGTATGGAGTAAGGCACAAAATAAGCACTCCATACCACCCACAGACTTGTGGTCAGGTTGAGATTTCCAACAGGGAATTGAAGAGAATATTGGAGAAGACTGTTGGGAATGCTAGGACCCAGTGGTCCAAGAAACTTGATGACACCTTATGGGCATATAGGACCGCTTTCAAAACTCCTATTGGGATGTCTCCATTTCAGTTGCTGTTTGGAAAAGCATGCCATTTTCCAGTTGGATTGGAGCACAAGGCTTTGTGGGCTGTGAGATATCTGAATTTTGATTCCAAAGCAGCGGGACGGAAAAGATTATTACAGCTGGATGAATTGGATGAGTTTCGTTTGTCTGCTAATGAAAGTGCCAGTTTGTATAAGGAAAAGACAAAGCTATGGCATGATAGGAAGATCACACCTAGAGACTTCAAGGTGGGGGATCAAGTACTTCTGTTCATTTCCAGGTTGAAGCTGTTTCCAGGGAAATTAAAGTCTAGATGGTCTGGACCATTTGTGGTAAAAGATATGAAACCATATGGGGCTGTAGAAATCAGTTCTTTGGATTCGGACAGAAGTTTTACAGTCAATGGTCAACGATTGAAGTTATATGTTGGAAATGCTGTGGATAGGCAACTACTGACAGTTGCTCTATTAGAGGTAAAATAGATCATACCCGTCAGGCTCGTGACGTTAAACAAGTGCTGAGTGGGAGGCAACCCACTGTACTAGGTATGTAATACCATGTTCCTACCATATCCATAAGATGAAGAAGAAAAGGGCAAATTTTTTTTGAAAAATCAAAGAGAAATTTTTTGCTATGTGCTGGGCGCTAAAACGTCAACTCTGACCGTTTTAGCGTCCCAAGAGTTCCATCATTATGAAACTCTCTGGTTGTGCGCGCTAAGACGTTCACTATGAGCGTTTTAGCGTTCACCAACAACATACAGGCACTCTGGCCAACCGCGCTAAAACGCTCAGTCTGACCGTTTTAGCGCTGTGCTGCACAAAGTGTGCATTTTTCTCTGGACAAGGACGCTAAAGCGCTGGTAAGCCAACGTTTTAGCGCCCTGTCACTAACTCGATATAACAGAGTTTCTTCTCTCTTTTTCTTTTACATTCTTTCTCCTCTCTTTTCCACAACACGGTTTCTTCTCTCACATTTGTATAATCATTCTTCGTAGTTTCCTCCACATCCTTTCATCAACATCACGGTATGTATCTCATCTCTTTTCTCTCTATCACATATCATATCTGAATCACAGAAATTATTTGGACATTTTCTAGGGCATTTCACATGTGGATTTCCTGTATCATTCTTAGGATTGCATGTTGATATTAGTTTTATTTGTATTATTCTACTGATCTATTGCTTTTGACTGATATTTTGGGGATGAGACAACAAATCCAGCGCATGTTGGTTCCAAATTGTTTTTACACAACATACCCAACACACACACACAAGGTTTTCGTGGAAATGCCTGACCCAAAAATTGGCCTGGCGCTAAAACGTTTGGTTTCAACGTTTTAGCGCCCGTCCAGTTTTTACACACGTTTAAGGCCTGGCCGCTAAAACGCTCAGTGTGACCGTTTTAGCGCCCAGGTCCTGTTTCATACAAAATTGAGGGTCTACATTATGGCATTGTGGGGTTGTAATTCATACATGTTTTGATCCAAATTCCCCACTACAAGAG